>NW_007247338.1:88712-116525 GCF_000164805.1 Carlito syrichta
CCAATGAATTGTTCTCTTTAAAATGGTTGAGCCGAGTGTAGTGGCTCAAGACTGCAATCCCAGCACTTTGGGAGGCCAAGGCGAGAGGAATGTTGGAGCTCAGGGGTTCGAGACCAGAAATAAGCCGGATGTGGTGGTACACACTTGTAGTTCCAGCTACTTGGAAGACTGAGGCGGAAGGATTACCTGAACCCGGTAGATCGAGGTTGCAGTGGCCATGAGCGTGCCACTGCACTCCACCCTGGGCGACAGAGTGAGACTCCAACTCAAAAATAAAATGAAATAAAATAAAATGGTTGATTTTATGTGATGTGAACTTCACTTCAATACATTATTTAAAAAAAATAAAAATAAATACATTGCCTTGGAAAGAACAGCAATAAGTACAAAATTGTATTGCTGAAAGGAACTTGCTAAATCAGTTCATTCATATATCTCATTTCTGTAGGTAAGGAAACGAAATACTCAGGAAGTGATACAATTTTCCCATGGCCAAATTATATCCAAAGTCAAGAATGGAGCAAATGTCTTCTAGTTGGTTTGTTTTGCTTTCCTTGTTCATTAGCCTTTATGTTAGATGGAAACATAATAAAATTCTCTTTTTTAAAAAGCAATCTATTAATAGTGCTTTTTTTCTTCCAGAAAAAGTGCAGAAAGAATTTTTTTTTTTTTTGAGTTAGAGTCTCACTCTGTCACCCAGACTATAGTGCAGTGGCAGCTCTCAGCCACCGCAGCCTCGACCTGCTGGGCTCTGACGATCCTTCCGCCCCAGCCTTCCAAGTAGCCGGAATTACAGGCATGTGCTACCACACCCGGCTGATTTTTTGATTTATTGTAGAGATGAGGTCTCGCTGCCCAGGCAGGTCTCGAACCCGCGGGCTCAGGCAATCCACTCACCTCAGCCTCCCAAAGGTGCAGGATTACAGGCTGAGCCACCAAGCCCGGCTAGAAAGAAATTTTTAAATATCCTTTTGGACTTAAGAATATAAATTCACCATGCAGTCTTTGTACATCCTGGACCCGGCCAGGCAGTGACTAATTCAAGTGAAAAATTTTAATTTTTCACTGTCAAGTCTTGTTTACCTGATACAGATGTCTGGGTAATCCTCCTTGATGGAGAAAAAAATCTAATTATCTCCATTTGGTTTTAGAATGTCTTGTGGTCTAGATAATGGCAAGGCATTAACTTCAAATAAACAAATTAAATAGAGCCAGTCTGGAATAGTCTCATTCCACTCCACTTCCCTCCCTCAGGGTCCTTCTCTATTTTTTTCTCTCATTCTTTGCAGCTCCCAGCCCCACCCCGATTACCACAAGCCACAGTGACAGACATGAAGGTAAGATAAGTTTCCTTTCTAAATAATGTTCCCTCCCCTGACTTTTCTTTGCCTTATCCATTTCTCTAGCTCTCTTCTGGTTATTCAAGCATATACAGGAATATAAATGTTACTAGTTCCTTCAACTATAAAAACATTAGAAAATTAAAAACACTACAACTACATAACATTATTAATATAAAAAATATATTGCTTTAATTTTTTAAAAATTGCCAGAGAAGTTTGTTCTTCCATAAAGTGAAATCCAATACCTAGTATGGCTTAATCAATTGGCAGTTCCTTTTGAAAACCATCCTTTTAATGAGAAATCTGTTCAAAAGCATCTTAATACCAGATCTGTCTACCGCCATACCACCCTGAATGTGCCCAGTCTTGTCTTAATAGCAGATCAAAGGTAATATAATAATAGTGATTCACATTCTTATCTGAATGGTAGTTTTTAAAAAAAATATAATAACTATAGGATCTAAGAAAATGTACAACAGAGTCTCAGTGTGGCACTGAAGACAAAAATTAGCTTTTTGGCACTTGTCTTGTAATGAACTGAAGGTTTATGTCTCTCCCACATTCATATATTGAAGCCTAATTCCCAGGGTGATGGTATTTGGAGGTGGGGACTTTGGGAGACAATTACATCTTGAGGATAAAGCCCTTATGATAGGATTAGTGCCCTTATAAGTGGAGACATAAGAGGGATGATTTTGTTCTCCCCTCAACCCATGTAAGCAAGAAGGCAGGTGGCTGTCTGCAAATCAAGAAGTGAGTCCTCACCAAGAGTCTGACCATGCTGGCACCCTGATCTTGGATTTCCAGCCACCAGAACTGTAGGACATTTGTTGTATAAGCCACCTAGTTTATGTTATTTTTGTCATAGCAGCTCACACTAGGATACGCCTTTGATAGTTTAAAAAAAGAAAAAAGACAGTCTTCTTGAAAAGCAGTATGATAAATCTCTAGAAGCCACTAAATAATGTCTTTTGTCAGTTGTCCCCAAGGAAATTATATTATTGTTTCATGAAAAGTCAAAATAGAAGAAAAGAAAAAAAATTTCTTAAAGGAACAGGAAATCTTTGATTGTCTTCACAATAAATAACAAACCAAATTCTTCTAAGAAGAACAAAGAGTTAAAATTTACCTTTCTTTCTTAATCATTGCCAAATACTTGGTATTTCTCAAGCATTCCTTCACAGAAGACATTCTCTTGCCAGATAACTCTGCAAGATATGCCAGAAGAGAAACATCTGCTTTCCACATTTGGGACCACTTCAGCAGGTTTTGCAAGAGAAACCTCAATCTGAGGTCAAACCCTTGTAAAAACAGTCTCTGGCACAGTTCATGTGGCTGCAACATGGAACAAATTGAGAGAAAACAAAATTGAACCGACTGGAAGATGTGGCCTCAAATAAGATGTCAATTTTCCACAAGCCAAATCCTGCCAAAAAGAAACCAGGTCAGTCATGGAAGCTCACACCTGTAATCCCAGCAGTTGGGGAGGCTGAGGTGGGAGGATTGCTTGAGGCCAGGAGTTTGAGAACAGCCTGGACAACATAACAAGACCCCATCTCTACAAAAAAAAAAAATAGCCAGGTGTTGTGGCCTGTGATCCCAACTACTCAGAAGGCTGAGGAGAATCACCTGAGCACAGGAGGTCAAGTGTGTAGTGAGCTGTGATCATGCCACTTCAAGCCAACCTCAGTGACAGAATGAGATACCAACTCAAACACCACCACCACAAACAACAACAACAAATATCAGGAACAATGTCAGTAGCTGAAAATAACCCACAAATATTCCACTTTGCTCTTCTACGATTGACAGGTCTATGAAGAGAAGAGTGATTTCTGCACCGCATGACAACGTAAACTCTTTCCAACTCAGTCTGAAAAATAAAACAAACAACTTCTGCAAATATTTATCAAGCACTGTATTCGTTTGCTAATACCACAGACTGGACAGCTTAAATCATAGAAATTCATTTTCTCACGGTTCTGCAGGCTAGAAGTCTGAGCTCAAGCTCGGTTTCTTCTGAGGTCTCTCTCCTTGGCTGGTAGATGGCAGTTTTCTCCCTGTGTCTTTATGTGATTTTCCTTCTGTGTACATCCGTCCTAATTTCTAATTATAAGGACACCAGTCATATTGGATTAGTGTGCACTAAGTGGCCTCATTTTAACCAAATCACTTATCTCCAAATTCAGTCATATTCTGAGGTTCCGGGAGATAAAGACCTCAACCTATGAATCTGAGGAGGACACAACTGAGTCCACAACAAATACATTCGAGGTACTGGTACTACGTACAAACTAGCAGGCTTAATTGGTTCATTTTTCTACAGAAACACTAATCTGAAAAGAAATGAACCATTTTTGCCTCAGGAGGTGACAAATGGAACTCAAACTGATTCACATTCAAAAGAGGGAGCTGTCTGTTGTGATGAGATCTTCCATAGGAAGCTGACCCAGAGGATACTGGTGGTCACACACACATGCATACTGGTGTGGGCCTCCAAGCTGGCCATCATGAGCTCTACATCCTGGCCAGTCCATTCCTCAGTGATGTGACCACGTTTCTGTTGGTTCTTCTTTCAGATACAGTCCCAGAGACTCATTCTGCTAGGCAAGTTCAGTCCATTTGTTTGCTGCCTCTGAGAGTCCCAATTTATGACAAGGTTTTCTGAAAGTATGGATAATTTGGTTGGTGATAAGAAAACTACATCGCAGGGGGTGGGAGAAAAAAAAAAAAAACTACATCGACTTCAAAAAATAACCTGTAAAATGTTATGTCAGGTTTTGCCTCTCTCTTTACAATAAAATGAAAGTGCCAAGAATGTAGCCCTAGTTTAGGGAATACAAGACACCCTATGAATGAAAAATGGGTTCTCGCGGGGTGCAGAGGCTCAAGCCTGTAATCCCAGCACTTTGGAAGGCTGAGGTGAAAGGATTGCCTGGGTCCAGGGGTTCAAGACCAGCCTGGGCAACTTGGCGAGACCTCATCTCTACAATAAATCAAAAAACAAGCCGGGTGTGGTAGCGTGCGCTTGTAGTTCCAGCTATTTGGAAGACTGAGGTGGAAGGATTGCCTAAGCCCAGCAGGTCAAGTGATGGCCATGAGCATGCTACTGCACTCCAGTCTGGGTGACAGAGTGAGACTTCAACTCAAAAAACAAACAGAAAAATGGGTTCTCTTCTAATTTGTAACTCAGCAGGGGCATAATTGGTTTTACTTCTTCATAGTTTTCTATTCTCTCTGAAAATCTAAGAAGCTAAATGCTCTTGGCTCTCAATCAAGTCCTTTCTGTCTCTAGGCACCATTCAATATTCATAGTTTTGGTTGTTTTTTTTTTAATCAGGCAACTATCATTTCATGTCCTCTTGGTCTATTACTGTACATTTGAATTATGTATAAAGGATACATGAATATAATTTTTTTCCTTTGATGAAGGATATCAGGATATCATGGTGTCTTTAAGTGCTAGGACACTGAGGTTAACGCTACTCAGGAAAGAGTGGGTTGACTGTCAGTCAGCCTTACAGAGTTCATCTGTCCTTAGCTATGGTGGCCGTAGACTAATGTCCCCATGCACGGGGCATGCCAAGCTCCTGAAGTCTGAAACCAGAACTTTCCGAGGCTGTAAGCTGCCATATAACAGGAATAAGTCACTGATCTGCCCATAATAGATTCTTCAAACAGAACGAATACAAACTGAATCAGAAATCTGGGTGGCATGATACCACACTGAGGAATAGAAAAGTGGGGAGGAATATTAACCCATCCAAGTATGGGAATACCACCACTTAAAATGCAGAAATCACTGAACTAAACACTGGGTGCTAGTACATGCAAATATTGTTTAGGCAACTCAGATATGATGTCAGGAAGAATGCAAAGTCTGGAAAAGCTATGACTGGTGTATAAGACACTAGGGAGAGAGAAGATTAGATAGGATTCATTTGGCCCCGCCAGGAAAAAAATCCTTAAGACCCAGGGAGAGGTGGCTGGAGAAGGAAACTTAAAAGTTGAAAAGAAAAGAGAAGAAAGCTAGACTACAATAAGGTAAGACCCTAAAGAAGGAGAAGGGAGACTAAGGCTGGCTGTGGTGGCTCACGCCTATAATCCCAGCATTTTGAGAGAAGCTGAGGCAGGAGGATTTCTTGAGCCCAGGAGTTCAAGACCAGCCCAAGTAACATAACAAGCCCTCACCTCTTTAAAAAAAAAAAAAAAAATATATATATATATATGTATATAATATATGTATGGAGATATATATTTTATATATTATATATGTATGGAGATATATGTATAAATATATATTAAATAGTATATATATTATATATATATATATATATATTAGCCTGTTCCTGTAGTCCCAGCTACTTTGGAGGCTGAGGTGAAAGGATCACCTGAGTCCAAGAGGTTGAGGTTACCAATTGTGTACTCCAGCTTGGGTGACGGAGAGCCTGACTCAAAAAACAAAAAAAAGTGGCGGGGGGGGAGCTAAGAGCAATCAGAAGGTTCTCGGTCAAGGAAGGGGCAGTCAGTTCAGGATTTCACGAGTGCCTGGGAGCAATTTGTGACAAGGTTAAGGTTTTACCTGTTGAACCAGTCTTCAGTGTCCTGAAGAATATTTACATATTCCAGAGAACTCAACAATACTACTTCCATTCTTCCCTCCTCGTAGTTGCAGTTATATTTCCCCCTACATTGTTTCCATCTTCAGGTTTTTCCTACCTATTCAACTTGCTAACAGAGTATCCAAGTCTCCTATTCCTTCTATTTCATCTGTATCTTTTGACCCATGAAACTGCTTTCATTGTCTAGGTACCAGTCACAAATGCTGTTCCAAGCCTTGGTCATAAATTTGCCTTCATGTCACTCTGTCAATTTCAAACTTATTTGATTCCCATTCTCTGTGAATTAACCTATGTATGGGGACCTGTAATGAAAAGTATTCTAAATTATTATTTAACTTATTCTTTTTGGCTGTGAATTGTCAGCTACCTCTATGCCTCATCTTTTCTTCATCACCCTGTTGATTTTCCCAACAACGCACTTTATACTTTTATCTTATTTTATTCTTCTCTCAATCTTCTCTTCTTTTAGTCTTCTAAATCAAGCTAATGAATTGTCTGCTATCCCAGGCCTTCTACATCTGATCCCCAAGTAGAAGCCTGTTGTTCTGGTAGCCCACGCTATGATTCACTGCAGACATGTCTCACCAAGTGGGGGATTTCAAGACACTGAAAACAAAGAATGAGCTCTACCAACGGCAGCCATATTTCCTACACATGGCAGCTGCTCACCTTCTACCCCAGAGAAAAGCTGCAGAAACAGATGGTGTGCCTTGGAGACTATAAGTACTCAAAATTTCTTGCATGTGATTACATTTTATGTTGAGTAAAAATAATACAGAAAAACATCTAAAGGTTTAGAATGCATGCAGAGATTTCTATAAGTACCAGACCTGTTGTTGCAGCACAATTTATTATCTGGTCATAGTATTTGGGTATATTAATAGGCATAATTTAACACCATGTAACCTCTCATGACACGGAGCAACCCAAAAAAGAAAACTTCAAAATGTGCAAGAGCAATAAATATCAAACTTTCTGATCTAAAATGTATAAATATAAAATATCAGTCTTTTCTGGAAACATCTTAAGAAAATCCGGCGGCCACATGTCCATGGGCAGGTGTCTGATGTTGATGGTGCTTGGATTTGGAACATATCACCTCAGATCCAAAACAATTATTTTCATGTCTTTTACCAACACATGTTCGCATATCTAGGAAAGAAAAAATTGGTTTTACATCACAATGTTTAACATATGATTTTCTTTAGGGAGGGCGTATAGATTTTCTCATTTAAAATTGTTTCTAATTTTAAAACTATTTCCAATCAGAACAAATATAACCACATTTATTCATTTTTAATAAGAAAATATTTAGAGGTTGCCAAGTAACTTTCATTTTAAATAAATTCTAACTTCAAAGTAAAGTTTCTCTGATGTTACAACCACAGAACCTCCAAGCAAAGTTAGAAGAAAAAAAGATGTAATCAAATAACGTTTCTTTTGAACCACACAAAGCTAATTAAGAAGTTTTCATTGAATTGTTATGGAAACATGAATTTGGTCATATCAAGCAGAAAGAACTCATGTGATATTTAATAAATTTTTCTAATAATTGTTTACTTATTTGGACTCTGAAGAATACTTTATCACACAAATACAAGTACAAGGTAACTTTGTACATCATCAACCCTGTTATGGAGATATTAACATTTCCTTGTAAATAAAATAATATTAAAAAGAGCCAGGCATGGTGGCTCATCCCTATAATCTCAGCACTTTGGGAGGCTGAGGCAAAAGGGTTGCTTGAGCTCAAGAGTTCGAGACCAGCCCAGGCAACATAACGAGACCTCATCTCTACAAAAAATAAAAAAATTAGTTGGGTGTGGTGGCACACACCTATAGCCCCAACTACTTTGGAGGCTGAGGTGGGAAAATCCCCTAAGCCCAGGAGGTCAGGCCATAGTGAGCTGTGATCATGCCTGGGCAACAGAGTGAGACCCTCAATTCAGAAAATTAATAATAATAATATTAATAAGAAATCAGAAAAAGGTACAAAGGTTGATTGATGTTCCGAGATGAACTAAGCAGTATAGTATTTTATCTCATTATTTCTTTCCTGCAAACTAAGCAGTATAGTATTTTATCTCATATTAGATGGGTACTATTTCTTTCCTTAAAAAGAAGGTGGCAGGGGCAGTGAAAAATAAATAATCTGCACAAATAAGTAATGTGATATACTCACACTGAACAGCCTGGGCTCATTGGTGTGTGGATGAAAGTCCTTTTTTTTACAAGCAGAAACCTCAATCATGCCAGCATTGGTGAGCCTGAAGATGCCAGTGCTGCATTTCAGGGTGAAAAAAAGGTATAGATATTAAGGGTTGTTTGGGCTTTCCAGATGTTTCATTTGAATGGCACAAGCACACATATTCCTCAAATAGAATGAAGAAACCACATATTAGAAGTTCCAGTGATTTTTTTTTTTCAGCCAATCTTTCAATGACTAGAGGAGGGAAACCAGGAAAAGGCAGTGCTACCTTTAAGAGCCTGTAGTGGCTGGGCACAGTGGCTCAAGCCTGTAATCCCAGGACTTTGGGAGGCCGAAGTGAGAGCATTGCCTGAGCCCACGGGTTCAAGACCAGCCTGGGCAACTTGGCGAGGCTTCATCTCTACTCAGAAGGCTGAGGCGGAAGGATCGCCTGAGTCCAGCAGGTTGACGCTGGGGTGGCCATGAGCATGCCACTGCACTCTAGCCTGGGCAACGGAGTGAGACTTCAACTCAAAAAAAAAAAGAGCCTGTAGCACCTTAATGGAGACACAACAGCTGAACTGTTGTGAGATCTCAGAGAAAAGTCGAGGTCCCATGGAAGGAAATCACAAGTGGCAGATATTTCTCACTCTTCTAATAATGTTAATACCGTTTATAGCAATAGCAATCAGCAATATGTATTGAGTGCCTGCAGTGGTGCCAGGCATGGTCATTGGCCCCATAAAGTTCACTGCAAAAATCACTGGCACAAGGCGGATTGGAAAATAGGAGAAAAGGCATACCAACTTTATTTAATGCATATACACAGGACCCAACTTCCCAATGAGTTACAGACACTTAAATACCATTCTGATGTTGCAGAAAAAATGGGGGCTTGGATTCTGGTAAAACAGGTTATGGAATGGGGAAATAGAAGAATTCTGTTGAGGGACAACACATGATTGGGAGAATGTACTCATGTGGGGAACAAAAAAGGACGTGTGCTCTCCTAGGACGTTGAGTGAACCCAGAGACAGGCATTACGTTGTGAAATGGTTAGGCCTGGTCTGACTACACCCTTCTTCTCCTTTCCTGTGATAGGCAATGAGATAACAGGGAAGAGAAGGAAAAGCCATTGTTCTCCTGGGTGGGTGCATGACACCTTTATGAAGACAGGAAAAGTCTCTTCCGAGGCCTGTTCATTCTTAAGAGTTTTTAACTCAAAATGCTTATTATACCAGTGAGCCATATTTTGAGGTGAATTTCCCTGAACTCTCCCACACTTTGGATGGACTATTAATCTAATTTCATCTTCACATCAATCCGTGATGGACAGATATTTGGGGTGACAAAGCTGAGGTCCACAGTGGTCAGGTTTCATGCTCAACAATCTACTTGATGTTGGAGCTGAGATTCCAATATAAGTTTGTCTGATTCCTATGCTTGTACTTACTCTACAATAATCATTGTCTCCCAAAGCTGGTAAGGTGTTATAGATAATTAAGCTAAGGCTGGAACATTTCTTATGACAGAACATAATACAGTATCACTAAAATCTCTAAAGGCAGACTGGGATAACATCCTTCTTAAATGTGATCCACTTCAAGGTAACACTATCTGAGGAAAGAAAACCACTCATTTTACCACTGAAAGGACATAAAAAGCAAAAGACTGCAGAGGTCTATGGAAGCCACTGCCATCTGTCATTTGTTCCCAAGAGAGTCATGGGCTTGCCTATCCTGGTGCCTGGAAACACATGAACCTAGCAGCTCCAGACCAACCTCTATTTGGGCTCCCCTCAGTCTTTGCACTCACTCTTTATGCTTTGGTGAACAAACGATGGCAATTGCCTCAGGCAACATAAGCTGGTAAGAGCAGTGAGTATGAAGATCCACACTGGATAAGAATGCTGTTTGGGTGGGATGTGTCTGTAAGAAGAAAAGAAGACAGCCTTAGCAGGGAAGCTGGGTCTTAGACCACTCTAAGAGGAAATTCTATTTATTTACTTCTCTCTTTTTTACCATCCTTAATCAAATAAGGTTTTAAAAAAAGGTTTTGCCAACAAAGTACTTCTCCCTTCCTGAGCTCCTATTATTTGCTTCTTTGGAATAGTATGACTTAGAGAAAAGGCTCCCAGGTGTGTAAGTGCACTTTCTTCTGGTTGGGAGTGAAAGAGCTGGACAATCATTTGCCAGAAGCATTAAATAGAGACTCATATAATTACCACAACTCATCTATGAAATGCTTGTTTCAGTATCTCAGTTTTAGAGACAAGGAAACTTGGGGATGTCATGTGACCTGCCTGTAGTCTACAGGGGTAAAGAGCAGAGCTGTGCTTGGAAACCCTGAACCAGAGATAATTTACAGACAAAACCATAAACTTTAAAAAACAGTTTTCACTAAATATATCACGTGTTGCTGTGAATCTTTTTGTGAATTGTCATTTCCTATACAAGGGGGACCCAAAAAAACCCGGAATTTATTTATAAAAAATTGTGTATTTATTCTTACATATTTAAACTTCAGTTACTTCCAAAGTACTCTCCATTTGATGCGATACACCTACCGAGACACTTTTTCCACTGCTCAAAACAGTTTTTGAACTTGTCGATTTTTATGCCTTTTAGTGCTTCTGCTGTTTTTTTGTTTCATCTCTTCCACCTTAGCAAAACGTTTCCCTCTGACGACTTTTTTCATCCGAAGAAGCAAAAAAACAGTTGCTCAGGGCTGGGTTGGGTGAATAGGGAGGGTGTGGCCTGGAGGTCATGGTGTTTTTGGACAAAAGCTGCTAAGCATTCAGCACAATATGGGCAGATACACTATCATGGTGAAAGAGTCAGTCACCTGTTGGCCACAACTAGGTACATTTCTTCTACAACCCAGTCTCTCACAACAACACTAGCTGATACACTGATGCCAGTGGTTCCTAGAACACTTAACTAACGAGGGAAGCCTACACTTCAAGGGGCCCACCCTCTAAAAGATAATTCTGGTTTTTTGGGGGTCCACCCTGGTAAATGGGAGAACAGGAGTCGCCATATTGTTGGAGGCATCTGGGACTCCTCTGCACAAACAGCAGCTAAAAACTCATGTGATGAGAAAGAAGAGAAGATTCTACATTAAAAGAAATCTTCCGAGTTTCTGGCTACATACAACTTTGTGTTTATACAAAACAAATCAGAGGTTCATATTGGAATATGAATGATGCATGCATACATAGTGATTTAAAATGTATATTAAAGCCTAATTCTCCTTGAAAAAGGAATGTGATCATTTTAGTCATGAAATAAAGATCGGGGCACACATTGTCAGGGAGTGACCTCCATTACTCATTGGCTGTATGACACTGAGGTTACTTAACTTCCTCTTGCTCATTTTATCATTTGTGAAATAGAGATAAGAACCATTTTCTTCATAGGATTTTTATGAAGATTAAATGGGACAGTTTGTGTAAAAGTCTTATAAGAGTGCTTAGCACATAGAAAGGAATCAAAGTTATTAGCTGTTGTTATTGCTGTTGTTTTCACTATTATTACTATTACTATTACTATTGGGTTGTGGACTCACTCTGTCACCCAGGCTGAATGTGGTGGCATGGTCATGGGTCACTGCAGCCTTGAACTCCTAGACTCAAGCAATCCCTCCCTCCTCAGTCTCCTGAGTAGCTGTGAATACAGGTGTGCATCACCAAGCCCAGCTAAATTTTTTATTCTTTGTAGAGACTAGGTCTCACTATGTTGCCTCGGCTTATTGGTGTTATTTTAATGTTGTCATTGTTAACTAAAGAGCATAGGCCATAGTAATTAGCTAAATTCCTTAACACAAAACTCTGTTCTACTGAGGAAATGCAAAATTTTAAAACTTTTTTTCTGTTGTATTTCATAAAATGTAAGTAAAATTAGCTAGTTTTTTAAATAGAAAGACACATGTTCTGCAAGAAAGATACAACTTTTGGTCTAAAAAGACTTACATCAACAGAGGAATGAAAATTATCCTAACAAATGCACATTTTGGCAGGGGGTATGAGTGGGAGTGTCTGACAGCCCGCTCTTCGATAGAGAATACCTTCTCTTAGTAAAACAGTAAAATAGAGTCTTCAGTGTCTGCATGAGAATGGTAAGAAGTGTTCAAAGGAACTCTGGTGCTGTGGAGGCAGCAAGCAGGTTCCAGATAAACCACTCTGCCTGTCAATTAATTTCCAGACTGAATGCACATCACATGACTTTTGGAGTCCTTTATATCTGCCAAGAGTAATCACGTTTATTTCAAAGAGGGCAGCCTTCTCATGGGAGAACTCCGCTTCCATTCCCTCACTCTATGGAAATGACAATGATGATAACGATAACAGCAGATGCCATCTATTGCAGCTAAATAAACTAACAAATCGCCATGAGTTATATTACTGAATCCTCACAACAAGAAGACAAGTGCTATTATTATCCTTATTTTACTAATGAGAAAACAGGTCAGCAGGGCAGTAATCAACTTGCTGATGCTCATACAGCTAGGCTGAGCCAAAAAGACTAAATTCAAATCCAGGTCTGTCTGGTTTCCATTCAGATCTTCTTCTCTATGACTAGCTATTTATATGTAGGGGAAAAAATCAGCTCTAGAATTTGTGGCTATGATTATGCTCAATAAAAACCAGCACAAAAAAAGTCATTACAATCACTGAGGTTTGGAAATGTAACATTTTTGTATCATCATCAAACCACAACAACTTGACATGGTGAAATAAATTGAACTAACCATCCTAGAATTATGCCAAATGTATTATTTTAACGACGTAATTTCATAATTACAAGCATTAAATACACAGAAAGTCATAAAGAAAAAAATTGTGTTTCTAATTTGGGAAATGCTTAGTAAGATAAACGAACATTGACTTGTGTGTGTATAATTTAATAAATTGTCATTCTTTTTTTTTTTTTAAGGTTTTCAGACAAAGTTTATTAGAGAAAGAAGAGAAAAAGGAAGCTTCATGGCAGAAAGACCTGCCATGGGCAAGTTTTTCAAAGAAGAACATCTGCCAACTGTCATTCTTAATGTTACAATTTCTTTGCTACAATTTGTTTTGCTTTAAAAATGCATTCTTGTTACAGAAATCACATTAAGCTAAATAACGCCTTTAAAATATAGCAATTTCCAAGCCAACAGTAATGCATATTACTCACTGTTAAGTAAACAGACAAATGCAAAGTTTTGCACATTGTTCATTATAAATAATGCTGTACATCTGAGAGGCAGTTTATATTTTTCAAATAGCCTTCACACCTGGTATCTTGTTTCCTGCTCATACACATTCAGTAAGGAGAGAAGGCCTTCATTAGCCTCACTTAGTCAGTGAAGAAACCTGGAAACAAGGAGGCTGGGTAGGAGTCCTGACTGAAAGCACACAGCAGTTTACAGGTGGAGCTGGGACTGAAGTCTCCTGTACCTTCCTCAATTATATAACACCAAATGCTTGGCAAATGAGAGAGAGAGAGAGAGAGGGAGAGAGCCTCTACCCAGTGCTTCTTTATAAAGCAAATAAAGTGTCAGGCACGTTAGCTCATGCCTGTAATCTCAGTACTTTGTGAAGCTGAGGCGGGCGGATTACTTGAACCTAGGAGTTCGAGACCAGCCTGGGCAACATAGCCAGACCTCGTCACTACAAAAACTAAACAAACTAGCTGAGCAGTGGTGCAGACCTGTAGTCCCAGCTACACAAGAGGCTGAGGCAGAAGGATCACCTGAGCCCAAAAGGTCAAGGCTGCGGTAAGCTGTGATTGTGCCATTGCACTCCAGCCTGGGTAACAGAGTGAGACTCTGACTCAAAAAATAAAATAAAATATGGCAAGTAAAATATAAAATGATCACTTATTCTTCAGGGGTTCTCAGCAATCCCCACATTAAATCCTGAAAATCTTCTGGTCAACATCCATCCCAGGGGGTCACTTGTCCTGACCTGCTATAGTTTGAATGATGGCATTCCCACCAATAGTCAGGTTGCAACTTAATCCCCAGTACAACACTATTAAGAGGCATGGCCTTTATGTGTTAAGTCATGAGGGCTCCATCGTCATGAATGGTATTAGTACACTTGTGAAAGGGCTCAAGGTTAGCAGTGCTCTTGCCTTTCTGTGTTCATCACAAGAAAACACTGCAGCAAGGTGTCACCTTGGAAACAGAGAGCACCCCTCATCAGACACCAGTGCTGGTGACTTGATCTTGGACTCTCCAACCTACAGAACTGTAAGAAATCATTTTCTGTTCTTTATAAATTATCCAGTCTCAGGTATTTTATTATAGCAGCAAGAACAGGTTAAGATGTTACTCTAGGCTCTGCTGTGTGAGACTGAGTGGGAAAAAAAAATGACCCCCAGATAGATTAAACTATGGATAGAAAGAGTAGCATGTCATTACCAATGATAACAGTTAAAAGGTTCTGAGGTCCTGGAAAAGAATGTGCTAAGAAATTCACTGACATTATTTCATTTAACACGCAAGTTCATAGAAAGTCAATTATTATAATCCTCATGTTGTGGATGATGAAACTGATGTTCAGATTGCTTTAAATAACTTGCCAATGTTCCTAAAGTGGATTCTTAGCAGAGCTAAGCTCATGTCTACTTTATCTGTAAATCCTTTCCTGCTCCTATGATGGCCTAGTGGATGTTGCAATCCAGTTTTTTTTTTTTTTTTTTTTTAGGCTCTAGCACCTTGCCCTACTCCATGATTGTGTATACAGTGGTGCTGACACCCTTGGTGTATAGGAAGGGTGTGGGAGAGTGTATGGACCCTCTTTGATATATACAAGCATCTGTTTAAAAGAAACATTTTTCAGAAATTTTCTTAAAACAATCTAGTTTTCGCCCATAGCAAAGGAAAGAGAACATTAACAACTGTCTAGTTAAAATCAGTTAACAATCTGGTTAGGCCTTCCTTTGACTATAAAATCATCAAACATGTTACCTAATTATCAAATGTTACTCTCTTTCTCTCTCTCTTTTGATATCCCTCTCTAGTTCCAGATTTGACAGATTTAGACACAGTCTAACATATAAAAAGATGCTTTCATATACTGACCTTTAAAAAAAATTTCTGCTACTTTTTCCTCTTTGTTTGAGATTCACTGCTTAAATGATGTCACCTTTATTACACTTGAAAAATTAAAAGTAAGAAGCTACTGCATTTAAATTAATTGTTTTAGGAGGAAACAGGACACCATACAAAAGTAAACTGAAACCCAAACGTACATGGATCCATCCCAGAGTCAGGAGATCGTGTTGATCCTGAACACTGAATAATTCTTCTACATTCTCCACGTCACAATAGTCTGGCCCTGCAGACTGCTTTGGCACGATTACATGGGTAATAGTAAATTCATTATGCGTCTAAAAAACAATTAGCAAAAAAGAATAACAAGCATCCAGAAGGGGAAAAAAAAACCTGAACAGGAAGTACAGTGTTTTGCTACACTATACCTACAACACTAGAGAGTACCCCTATCTCTGGCATGATCATTCCTGTACTTGGACACACACCATATCACAGTTAAAAAGCAAAGTCCCTTCTTTTTGTATTCTTTGAAATTCGGTATGTATTTTTCGCTTATGGAGCATCTGAATTCGAATGCTAAATTTACATCAGAAATCATTGCTCTGCAATTATATTTCATAAAATTTACAGTGAAAAGGTAGAATCACATAACCAAGTTGTTCCAAACATGTTTAAAAGTTGTCTGGTCATTAAATCAAGTATCAATTTAAAAATTTTAATTAGAACTAAAAAGAAAAGTTTAAAAAAATCAGTTTCTACTCATAACCCAAGTTTACTCATGAACAAACATCAAAATGGAGATCATTTTACAAAACTCCCAGCCAGTACTCCTCAAAACTGTCAAGGTTACCAAAGATAAGGAAAGTCTGAGATGCTGACAGGCAACTGTATGTAATGTGGTGTCCTAGATGGGATCCCAGAACCAGAAAAGGACATTTGAGGAAAAACAAAGGAAATATGAATAATGTCTGGAGGTTAGTTAATAGTACTGTACTGATGTTAACATTTATGTTTTGACAAGTATACTAAGATTATATAAGATGTCAATAGTAAAGAAAGTGGGGTGAAGGGTATATGTGAGCTCTCTTTACTATCCAAAAGTTTGAAAGCCAGTTGTTGAGAGCTTGAAACCCATTTGCACAACAGAAAGCATATCATAAGTAGGAATTAGCGGTCCAGGCTGGTTCATGGAAGTTTAGTTAATAAATAATGTCTTGGCCAGGTGCAGTGGTTCAAGCCTATAATCCCAGCACTTTGGGAGGCCGAGGTGAGAGGACTGCTTGAGCCTGAGGGTTTGAGACCAGTCCGCGCAACTTGGCGAGACCTTGTCTCCACAATAAATAAAAAATTAGCCAGGTGTGGTAGCGCACACCTGTAGTTCCAGCTATTTGGAAGGCTGAGGTAGAAGGAATGCCTGAGCCCAGCAGGCTGAGGCTGCGGTGGCCGTGAGCATGCCACTGCACTTCAGCCTGGGTGACGGAGTGAGACTCCAACTCAAAAAAATAATAAATAAATAATGTCTTAATCTATTATATATAAAAGGGAAAAAATCAGAACAAAGAAAGGGCAAGTTTATTTGAAGAGAAAGACACTAGTTTAGATAATTTTGTGTTACCAGAAGGGCATTTCTTAGGATGGTTGAGTTGCTGGTTTGTTTTTATTTTACTAATTAAATTTAATGTCACTTCAAGATTTAAGACTTTCTTCTGTCATTGGGAGGACTCACTAGGATCTTCCATAATAAAGAGAATGTTTGGGATTTGCGAAGAATACGTTCTCCTTTGCAAAGAAAAACAAATTACCCCCTTGGGTGAAAGATAAGAGTTGAAAGGAAGACGGTTGTGAAGCGTGATCTTTGTGCTCTGAAAAGTCCTCTTCTTCCAGGCTGGGTAGGCCTTCCTATTCCTCCACAGCACCAGACTCTCTCTAGCCTCAGGGCCTTCCTGTAAACTGCATACTATTCCTTTGCTAAGACTGTGAACCTTAGGAACTTCTGTTTAACTAAATAATAATATATTGCATTCAATACACATTCAATACACAACAGAAAATCCTGCCCCCATAATCCCACCCCCTGGTTTAAGTATGCTCAGACCTAGTTCAAACCTGACTTCTCAGGGAAGTCCTTTTCTATCTCCCAGAATGAGGTCAGGTTTCCCATGTGTACATTCCCATGATACCCTGCACTGGCATACACAGCATTCAGCCCCACTTGGAAGTAGTCATCTGTCTGGGTCTTTACAGCATCATGTAAGTAAGCATCATGCAGTGGGGATTGTGGTTATTGCAGGCTACTGAATGCCAATACCTAGCACAGGGCATGGCACGTATAGGTACTCAGCAAATGTTTGTCTGATGAAGAAGTGAATGAATAATAAATGAATGAATGAACGAGTGAATAAGCCAAACTAAATACAACATAGGGTGTGGGGAGGAAGCATCAATAACACACTGTCCTCCGAAGGGCAATGGAGATGGCCACAAATGAATGGTCATCTCCTCTGCTTGTTACCAATGGCCTCCAGAAATGCTGACGGGGAGGAGATACAGCAGGAGAATGTGAATGAATAAAACTTATTATTCAGTTAAACAGAAGTTCCTAAACTAAATGTCAAGGATTGAAAATGTGCCTGGACCTAAAAATATAAACTGGTACCCCAAACAGACTACAAAAGGACATGTCCAAAGAAACATTATTCATCTTTGCTGCAAAAAGAAAATTGAATGCATCTTCTCTCCGTCATCTCCTTCCATTTTGACAGTCTTTAATCATATACTTCTGATAACATCTTCCATAATTAAATATGACCCATGCTTACAGACTTTAATTACTGCCTCCTTAAACTAAAGAAAACAATAATATAAACCTAGTTTTACTCTACACGTATCTGAAAAAGGATGGCAAGAGGATACTGCCACATGCAAAGTTACTGATATGAATTAGGTGAAGCTAACAATTGTAATGGAAATTTGATTTAGCAAACTAGATGGATTGGGTAATTTGTCGGGTTTTTGTTGTTGTTGTTGTTGTTTAGTAGGCATCTCACTCTGTCACCCAGGCTGAATGCAGTGGCACACTCATGGTCATCACCACCTCGACCTGCTGGGCTCAGGCGATCCTTCCACTTCAGCCTTCCAAGTAGCTGGAACTACAAGCATGCACCACCATGCCCAGCTAATTTTTTTGATTTATGGTAGAAATGAGGTCTTGCCATGTTGCCCAGGCTGGTCTTGAACCCATGAGCTCAGGCAATTTTCTTGCCTCAACCTCCCAAATTGCTGGAATTACAGGTGTGAGTCACTGAGCCTGGCTAGGATTTGGGAATTTGAAGACCTATAGTCTATACCATTTTTCTAATCAAAGATTTAATTGATGGTTTGATTGATTCTTTAAGGCAAGCTTTTATAGTATCTCCAACATTTTATAATATACTTTCTAGAAGGCTCATTCTATTAAAAATAACAGTAGTTTTTTGAAATTAATCTATGTAAAATTAATTTTATAATATTTATAACTCTTAGCATGCTTTTGTTCTGTTCTGCTTATCACAAGAAATCTAGTACTAATCAAAGTATCCGGTCCAGAGAGACATGCAAAAAGACCATACCAGTTTTCCACAGAGTATTCCACACGTTTCTATTCCTCTCACTGTGTTTGACTCTGCCAGTTGCAGAAATTTGTGGCAAAGATCTTTTGATAGAACTACACATCGCAGTCCTTCAACTATTAAATCTAAGAAACAAAAAAACAGGAGAGCAGACTAAAAAACAAATCTTATATCCCATCTTTCAAAATTGTTTTTGGCAAACAATTGCATTAAATATAAGTTTCAAAATTTAAATTATCAGGTACTCTACTGTCCATATTTCATTTAAAAACTCTTAAAAGTAAGCATTAACTAAAAGAAAAGTAAAATTACATTTATATATAAATTATCTATATAAATAAATATACATACATACCTAAACATATACAAATGTTATAGATTTACATACATAAATATAAATAGATATACTCGTATAATTATAAATATAAAAGCGGGGAGGCGCAGGCACTTTTACACATTTGGGTCCTGGATCAACTATTTACATGCATGTTATATACAATTAATCTATGTAAAGTTAATTTGGCATAAAGCAAACATACTGTTAAATGCATAGGCTGCATAGAATGCACCTCATGTTTTCCAAAACATAGAAGAAATATTCTTTATTGTGTTTACCCATATTACTTATATTTTTATGAAAGTTGGTGATCAGTAAGTAAAAGCATAACATTTCTGGAAATAATTAGCAGCAAAATAACATACAATGGTTGCCTATCATAACTCATTTAAAATAAGTGGGCACACAAATTGTATGTGACATTGTCTGCCAGGAAGAATTATCTATTTGATTCTGGAAGCTTGCCAGCACTTATCTAGCCACACCAGGCAGCACTAATTATCGCAGAAACACATGATCCATACAGAGGGCAACCTTTTACATGTGTGAGTTTCTCTCAGTCTGGAGATAATGATAAATGTACTGAGCATAAACATTTTACTGCTGAGCAAAAATCTGGATAAACAATTTTCTCAACATCTATCCTTTCTAGTATAAGTGGTTGCCTTTAAGATGTGACTCTTAAACTACATGGAAGAAAAAAAATACTTGGAATTCTTCTCATTTAAAGTCTCTGTTCAATGACAAAATACATTCCCATTTATTATAGAGCCTCATCTCTATCAGGGGGCAAATCATATTTCCTGATTTTAAGGTTATATAAAGTGTGAGTGTGTGTATGTGTGTGTGTGTGTGTGTGTGTGTGTGTGTGTGTGTGTGTGTGTGTGTCTACAGAGGGTGCCAAAAATGTATACAGCTTTTAAGAAATGAAAAAACTATATTAGACTTGTAATACTCAATATATACCAATAAAAAAGATGAGTACAAGTCATGCTTGACTTCTGCAATTACAAGAGGTACTCAAAGTGGTTACCATCAGCGGTCAGACACTTCTGATTACGGCGAACTAAAAGCAATACATAGATAACATCGCTGAAAATGTGTATACATATTTTTGGCACCCCAGTGTGTTTGTGAATGTATTTATATATGCATATGTATATAAGATATATATGTTTGTATATATTATGTATTTTTTTAATATACGATACGTAGTACTTCAGAGAGTACTGAACAGTTAATTCTGTGACTCTCACCATATAATGCAGGGGTTCCACCATACTGGAGAAGGAAGTGAAGAGAGCCCTCACAGATGCAACATAAACATGGTTCCCTAAGAGGAGCCTCGGTGTCTTGTAGGGCGTTTCACTTACCCTGAACAGCACTTAGAGTGGCAGCTGGCGTTAAGGCTCTGTTTACTGGAGGAGAGTGGCTAGCGTAATTGGTTGCATCGCTTTTATTAGGTTGATCTGCAAATACATTCAGCAAAGAATTGTTCTGGTGTGTGGAAAAGCAGGACAAAGCACTCCCATCAATCTGCTCCGACAGCGCTGAGGTCTCCTGACTTCGCATCTGGCCTCGGGCTAATTCTTGCTTCTTGAGTTGATCTTCGAAAAACAGAAACTGCTCTGACTCCAGCTGCTGCTGGCGCATCTGGGCAATCCGCTTCCTTTCTGCTTCTATCAGTCTCTGATGCTCCAGTTTTTTGAGAATTTCGGCTTTATATTTGTTCTTAAAAAAATGTAGTCGTCAGAAGAAAAGGTTAGATTCTAACACAAAAATATCGAACAGGGGTTAGACACTTTCAATCTTCTAGCAGACAGAGAAAAAGTCAGACACTGCATACGCCCAAAGGGACACTCAGGGAAATACACAGCACCACGGCAAAAGCCCCTTGATATGATTAAGACAGCAGTTCTGAATCCACTCACATTTTACCAGAGACAGGCCATGACAATCAGATTCCCTCCACTCCCTTGTACTTTTAAATATTGGAAAATAAAAGTCAGGCTTGTCTGCTCACCCAGACTGATCACACCATGTGGAACAAAATATCTCACCCCTAGGCTGTATTTCCAATGTAGTAGCCACCAACCACATGTGGTTATTTAAACTTAAATTAATAAAAATGAAATGCAATTAGAAATCTTGTTCCTCAGATACACTGGTCACACTGAAGTGTCCAATAGCCACAAGTGGCTTCGTGGCTACTGGAGAACGCCAAACAACATTTCTTTCTTTTCCTTTTTTTTTTTTTTTGAGCTGGAATCTCACTCCATTGCCCAGGCTGGAGTGCAGTGGCACACTCATGGCCACCCCAGTGTCAACTTGCTGGGTTTAGGTGATCCTTCTGCCTCAGCCTTCTAAGTAGCCAGAACTACAGGCATGCACTACCATACCCAGCTAATTTTTGGTATATTGTAGAGATGAGGTCTTACCATGTTGCTCAGGCTGTTCTCAAACCCATGGGCTCAGGCAATCCCCTTACCTGGGCCTCCCAAAGTGCTGGGATTACAGACTGGAGCCACCGCGCCCGGCCCAACAACATTTCTATCATCACAGGCAGTTCTGTTGGACTGTACTGCTCTAGAACCTTCTGCATTGGTCTCTAGAACTTATGCTCTGCTGACCTTCCTGAAGAAGGGGGAATCACTAGAAAAGTGACTCTCAAAATACGTCCCAACCATCTTCATCAGAACTAACCAGGAATCTTTTAAAAATGAGGAGTCCCAAGCTTCCCAGTCTCCATAAAATACCCAGGTATTATTAGGTCTGAGAATGTGAAATTCTAATAGGCTCCTCAAATAATCTAGATGAAAACTAAATTTGGGGAGTTATTATAAGGTGGGGGGACACAGTTTACAGCAGCACTTCCATGAGTTACCCCAGGTCTTGTTGCAATTGCAAATCCTGATTCAGCAGGTCTGGAGTGGGGCTTGAGAATCTGCATTTCCTTTTTTTTTTCCTTTGAGTTGGAGTCTTACTCTCACCCAGGCCGGAGTGCAGTGGCACGATCACCGCCACCACAGCCTCGACCTGCTGGGCTCAGGTGATCCTTTCACTTCAGCCACCACACCCGGATAATTTATTTTTCGATTTATTGTAGAAACGAGGTCTCACCATGTTGCTCAGGCTGGTCTTGAACCCCTGAGCTCAGGCAATCCTCTCGTCTCCGCCTCCCAAAGTGATGGAATTACAGGCATGAGCCACCTCGACCAGCAAGATTCTGCATTTCTAACAAGCTTCCAAGTGACACTGGTGTTGCCCATAGCAAGGGGCTTACAAGCACGTCTGTTCATCTCTCCTAGGCTCAGTGCCACCACCCTACCCCTACAGAGATTTCTGCATGGATTGTGAAGTGGTTGTTAAATTGTTCCAGAACAGGAACAGCTGTCGAGATTCTTTCTCCCAGGGAGATACTGAAGGAAAAGATCATAAGGTCATACTCGTTGCTGAGTGTGGAAGGGAGACGTGAACTGGGCTTTTCTCTCCCTTACTGTTGCCCTGTTTTAGCCTCCAAGATCATTTTTCCCTTCCTGATTTCACATTAAATTATTACTATCCACACTTGAGGGAAACGTCAAAATTCGACATCCCCTTTACCACTTAGTTAAAACACCTCACTCAAACAATCATTCCAGCTATGACCACAGTCAAGAAACTCAGTTGTTGTTTTCAGAGCTGATGAGGTTGAACTGAAGTGAGAGTCAGTCAATGTGGCAACCTCCAGAGAAAATCAAACAAACAAACAAGGCAAAATGTATACTAATGCTATAAAAATTAAGAATTCATGTGTTGAACTTGAATCTCCCATAAACTGACTGGTCAATTTCTTTTTCCAATAGTTTTACATTTCCCAGACATCATTACCATGTCCAATAGTTTTACATCTACCAGATATCATTACCATGTTCACTATTAACAATCCAGATGCCACCATCTTTTGGTGATACGATTACATTTCACTCATATGGTTAGCTGTTACACTATTACAATGTAATACTAATATTTAAGAATCAAATTCACATTTTCAAGGCCTACATAAGTAGCTATACACTGTTCTCCCGACCTCCTACTGTCTGTTCATCTGGCAGAGTGCGGCCATCTGGCTCAAGGTTACACTGACAAGAGTTGGTCAAAAAGTTCTACTTAAATCAGTAGGAAATCTATTTTAAAATGCACTGCTTTGTTAGATGTTTTAGGGAAACAAATACCACATCTTTGGTGCAAGTGCTTAACCTGGACATCAACATAAAACTTTTATTGGTTTCACATCACTGCATCTTTAATTTTTAATTTAAATGCACATGACATTTGAAAAACTCATCACATAGAAATGAAATGTCAAAAAATATTTGCACAGAAAACAGTCATGAAATAAATGTACCAATTGGACTTACTTTGCTTTGCAAATATTCTTGGTATTCTACGTTATATTTCTTTAAAAGGTCCTTTTTCAATTCATCTGTCCTTGGGAATGCAATCTCCTTCAGTTTCTTTCAAAAATATATATACATATCGATTAGTGGGATTTTAATATACTCTTTCAGATCATCAGCTGAGAAAGATAAACAGCTGGTATGTGTATTAGAAATCAAGTCATGAGTAACCAAAAACGATGGCAGTAAAATAAATCTCTCTTTTTTTTAGGAGTCCAAAATATAACTTTCCAGCACAGAAGGAAAAAATACTACCTCTTTTGTAAGGGCTTTATTGACTCCACTGGTTAGATATGCATTTGGGGTTGGGCGTGGTGCCTCATGCCTATAATCCCAGCGCTTTGGGAGGCTGAAGTAGGAGGATTATTGGAGCCTAGGAGTTTGAGATCAGCCTGAGCAACATAGCAAGATCTCATCTCTATTTTTCAAAGACATGCATTTAGTTTAGCAGGTATCTCATTTTTAAAGTAATTAATTGCACATTCCACAGCACATAAATCACGTAGCATAAGAGTTAAAAAAAGGTAAGTAGGGATTCCTAGACATGCCAGGCTATAAAAAAAATTTTCCACAAAAATACAGATCTCCAGACCTAATTCTAAGATTACTGGATTAATATCTCCAGAGAAAGGGTCTGGGAATCTGGATCTCAAACAATTTACCCAGGGATTCTTAATGGCAGAAAAATCTGAGAAATCTGACACAGTCCAACTACCACTTTCCTTTTTAAAGATGGGGAAACAAAGGCCTAGAGAGATTGAAAAGTTTGTCTAGTACCAAACAACTAGCTAGTGGCCCAGTTAGGACTAGGACCCAAGTTTTCTGACTTTAACCAGGATCTTCCACGAAAAATTCTGTTCTCCCAGTCTATTGTCTTCCATTTGTTTATTCATTCATCTATCAATTTATTCACCAAGAACAAACAAGGGAAATGTCTATACTTTTGGAAAATTTTCCTCCTATAAATAAAAATAAGAACAATCCTAAATTATAGTATAAGAGTCACCTTGGCAGACGGAGTTTTGGTTTCCATACAGAACCCTCTGAGGTTGAATAAATAAGAGAATTGAGCAAAAATGCTACATAAAGACAAGGTAATGAATGGTACTTCAGGTAAGGAAGTTTAGAAACTAAAAATATGAAGATGATCATTTGTCAAAATTGGGTTCCACTTCCAGGCAACCACAGGCTTGAAAGGCTGGGTAGAGGAGTCTTCATTTCATTATATGGTGAAATATTTTTCAAAAGTTATTTAAAATTTCATGCTGTGATTGGCTTTGTATACATTGCTTTATCTTCCTTCATATGAGAAAAACACAAACTAAGACAAATAAATGGGAAACATTTTAAATGTTTATTTAAAAAGATATGCTCTCAGCTAGAGATATTTGAAATTATAGATACAGCAAGCTGATGAACCGCAACAATTTTATTTCCTTGATAGTATTTTACCCCCCCTACAACACTTTATTATTTGTAAGCCCAGTAATATAAGAGGTAAATAGTTACATCTTTGTGACTGCCTTAATAATCAACACTGATTTTCAAATAGTTACTGGGTTCAGGGTTATATAGAATAATCAAAACCAGTTAAATGACTGTCTCAAGTAAGTTCAGAGAAACATATAACCATTCTCTCAATATCTGGAAGAAATTATTTAAAAACACCTTCTTCACACCCATAAAATGACTTTTTCTTTGTTTCTTTTTCTCCAGCATCAGTTAGACACCCCACACTGGCTCAGTAATGATCATTTAATGTCTAAGTAGACATCGAAACATTGTGACTAATGGAATGAATTTCTTGTGCTCAAACTCTCAAGAGGAAGAGAAAAAAGAGGAAAGGGAGGTGGTGAATCAATAATGGATAATTATGGAACATTTGATCCCACAGTGGAGAATCATCCCCACAATACCTTAATAATGTCCTGCTTTTCAGGTGCTGCACATTTCTGGTAATCTCGATGACTAGGAAGCTTTTCTACAAACAAGCTGGAAAAAAGAGAAAACATGTTCTTAGGGTTCAAGAACAGCAAAAACCAAAAAATGGTTTCTAATATGATAATGAGCATTTTTTTGAAAAGTGAAATATTTAATAACTTGTTATTTAACCAATAGTCTTTTCATCTGCCTTTTCACTAAAGATTGACATTGGGTATTATTTGGGCATTAACAGTATTTAAGTGCAACAAATCAAGCACTGAAGCTAACAAGGTTAAGGTCAGGGCACTCTAAATAGACCAAGTCACTTTGGTCTTTCTCAGATACTGGGTCCTGAACCCCACTAGAGCACCAACTTACTTATGTGCACTGTTAGCAACAGAGAAGACAATTAAAAACATAAAAAGAGTTTAGGAAGAATGATGTAAGTCCCTTCTCACCCTTGAAAAACTCTCAAACAACCACTGATGAATCAGAAGTGACATCGTGTATATAAGAAAAATTCTAAACTGAAAATTCATGACTAAGTGAAATGATAATAATCCCTATAATTCCTATGAATTAGAGGTGCTAATTAGGAGTTAATTATTTTTCACCACCTTTTTGAGGAACAAGAGACAGCAGAAGTGAAGGGAAATCCCTACAACAAACCAGGTGCATTGCTTCCGCGTAACATGAAGATACCTGTTTCCACAAAAGCAGGGAATTCTCTATTTTATTCAGATGATAAATGCTCAATAAATATTTGAAAAACACACAAATGCCCTTCCTTAATAGATCATAGTAGGCTGTACAGGGTATTAAAATGTTAACTCTTATACTTTACTAATTCTGTTGTTTACACATCACACACATATATTCATCATTTCATTTTACCTGATGACAAGGCTATAGGGTAGACAGGAATGGTGGCTTAACTCCCATTACTCAAATGAGAAAATTAAGGTTTAAAGAGGCTACATAAAGATTGTTAGCTACCAAAGGCTTTATGAATAGAATAAAATCACAGATGTTTAGAGCTGAAGGGACCGCAGATATTTTCCTTCATAAGCCTTTCATTTGTAGATGATCAATTAAGGCCCAGGGAAAATAAGTGAATTACGAATTATCCCACCACTAATGGCACAAGAGAATTCCAGTATCCTGATTATGCAGTGATTCAAAGGATGTATCTAATGGCCTTTCTCCTTCACCACACTTAGGATTCCATAGGGGCAGGTGTAAAACCAGAGCAGGAGTTGAAAACAAAATATCATCAACTGGTAACTTACAGTTCAGAAACAAAGATTTGTAGAAGATGCTGACTATCAATGGTGGGGGATAACCTCCAGTTTCATATTTATTGTTTGACTTTCTAAAATCAAGTACTTTTTCCCAGATGGGGTGAAGGCTGTGGACCATTCTCTAAATTTCCAAATTAAGTAACTTAAATAAAATGCAGATTTCAATTCGTATACTATGTAAACTGCTTTTAGTTTTGTCTTTGGTAGAATCCTAGAATGCAGTTTTTTAAATATTTTGTCTTTTTGATTTCTTAAATGTTCTCAGGGTAAGTCTCCAATTAAACTAGTAAAATTATAAGTGAAGTAAGTCAGGCATATAGAAACAATGCTGCATGACCTCACTTATATGTGGAAGGAATCGAAAAATGTCCAATTCATAGAAGCAGAAATTAGAATGGTGGTTACCAGGGGCTGAGGGGGTAGGGATAGTGGGTAGGCGATGTTGCTGGTCAAGGAATAGGAAATTTCAGTAAGAGAGGAGGAATACGTTTAAAAGAATCAGTGAACAACATGGTGATGATAGTTAATAATAATGTACTATTACTTCAAAATGAGTTTAAATGTTCTCACTACAAAACAAAAATATTGATAGTAGTGGACATGTTAATTAGTTTGATTTGGTCATTCAGCAATGTATCCATACATATATCAAAACATAATATTGCACACCACGAGTATATACCATTTTTATTTTTAAGTTAAAAATAAAACTAAATAATAAAAATAAACCAGTAGGCCAGGTTCGGTGGCTCAGCCTGTAATACCAGCACTTTGGGAGGACAAGGTGAGTGGATTACTTGAGCTCGCAGGTTCGAGACCAGCCCGGCAACTTGATGAGACCCTGTCTCTACAATAAATTAAAATTTTACCTGGGCATGGTAGCATGCGCCTGTAGTTCCGGCTACTTGGAAAGGGAGGCAGAAGGATCACGGGAGCCCAGCAGGTCGACAATGGGGTGGCTGTGAGTGTGCCACTGCACTCCAGCCTGGGTGACAGAGTGAGACTCCAATT
>NW_007247338.1:116709-127122 GCF_000164805.1 Carlito syrichta
TCCAGCGATCCTTCCACCTCGGCCTTCCGAGTAGCCGGAATTACAGGCATGTGCTACCACGCCTGGCTGATTTTTTGACTTATTGTAGAGATGCGGTCTCCCTGCCCAGGCGGGTCTCAAACCCGCAGGCTCAGGCAATCCATTCACCTCAGCCTCCCAAAGGCGCGGGATTACAGGCTGAGCCATCGAGCCCGGACAAAAAAAATTTTTTTAGAGATATGGCATCCCACAATGTTGCCCAGACTGGTCTCCAACTCCTAGCCTCAAGTGATCCTCCCTCTTTGTCCTCTCGAAGTGCTGGGATTACAGGCATAAGCCCCCATACCCGACTGATAACAGCAGACATTTTCAACCAGTAAGGTGCCAATTGGAAAGTTCAAACTCCATTTCTGTTAACTCGTAAACTAGTATATATTACTAACAGATATCTATCTAATGAGAAATACAATATTTTTACATGGCTGTTTTGATGTAGCCACCTTCGTTCAACATTTTGAAAGCACTTTTATACATAGGATTCTTACATAGCCAAATAAATTACCTTTTAAAAAACACTACATACTATACAAAATTAACTATTACATCCTGAACTTAAATCAGGACTTTCCTATGTTTCCCAATTTGTCCCCTAGTCTCAACCCACCCATCAGACTTTTTAAATGTTGATGGCACATTCCAGGTGCTGTAGATGGAGCTGTAATGTAGCTCCTTCTCTCGTAAAGCTTACATACCTGTGGGGAGAATGGCACAAAACACGAAGTTATATTTGTGAAATGAGACACACAGGTTATTGTGCTGGTTTGTTGAGGGGGAATCTGATCTCCCTGAACCTCATTTCCTCCCCGACCTGCTTCCCAACCCTAAGCCTCCAAGATAGTGTTGGGATGCCTTGGAGTATATTGCTTAGTGATTTAAAAACTTGGATATTTAATGCTTCCAGAGACCATTGGTCTAAATATGAAAACATTCCTGATATTCAAACTGTCACATAAAAATATCATATAAAATTTTTCCAGTTTTCTCATTTCAAAGGCCACCGAAGCAAAAGACTTACGTTATAAATTTATTATAAAGAACAAAGGCATTTTCCAAATTTCCTTCCTCCAGATACACAGATGCCATCCTCTCCATTTCTACTCCAGATCTAAAGTAGCGTCGTGGAGTGATGTCTTCACTGATGGTGATATTACAACCAAGCTTCCTTAGGGCACGGACTCGCTCTTCTGGTCTTAAGGAAACATCTGTGTGGTCAGGCATAGCAGCTAATTTTTTCTGCAAAGCAAAGTTTAAATCCCTGATTATAATAAAAGAATATAACTGATATTGTGGATGTATTTTCTCTACTAAAAATCTGACACCAACACCTAGGGATATCTTTTCATAAAAGTTAATAATATGATCAAAGGAAAGCCTTTATGCCTCAACACATGGTCTATACACCAAAAAAACAAACATGCAGGGTAAACACACATTTTTTTTTTTTTTTTTTGAGTCAGAGTCTCACTCTGTCCCCCAGGCTGGAGTACAGTGGCATGCTCACGGATACCGCAGCCTCAACCTTCTGGGCTCAGGTGATCCTACCACCTCAGCCTTCCTAGTAGCTGGAACTACAGGCATAAGCCACCACACTAAGCCACGACACAGCTAATTTTTTAAAATGTATTTATTGTAGAGATGTGGTCTTGCGATGTTGCCTAGGCTGGTCTCAAACCCATGGGCTCAGGCAATCCTCTTGCCTCTGCCTTCCAAAGTGCTCAGATGACAGACATGAGCCACCACACTCAGCCTAAAACACATTTTTATTGGAGTAGGCTCTCTCTTTAGGTTTCAGGGTACAATTGTGTAAAAATTTCTAAGTATGCAAATATTTTAGATAAAATATCATTGATCATCATATTTCTGTGAATATTTCCATCCTGTAACACGTAAAGCAGGCCAAGAGATGGATCCCTGTCATGGTAGGACTCATGTCATTCTAATCTGAAGGGTCTCCAGGAGGTAGATTGGATTCAAAGTCACTAAGATTCAATTCTATTCCAGAATATATCTAGTTCAGTAAGAAGTTTTCAGGGCCTCTCTGAATCTTCACTGAGAAAAAAAACAAACAACAACAACAAAACCACCAGTAAGTCCTAAAGAAGCTTTTTCAAGAATAAGAAATGCCCCTATTTTTTAAACATAAAAAGACGTATCCTCATATAATGACAATTACAGTTAACCAGTCCTTATCTGAGAAAATAAGTTAGTAAGAAAAGTCAGTGATATTAATTAATAGATTTGATTTTTATTAATAAAAAAGTATCTAAACACATGTGGAAAAGTATAGACCGTATGCAGTCAGAATAATTATTCAATTATTCAATAAAAAGTCACTGCTAGCCGGGCTCGGTGGCTCAGCCTGTAATCCCGCACCTTTGGGAAGCTGAGGTGAGCGGATTGCCTGAGCCCACAGGTTCGAGACCCGCCTGGGCAGCGAGACCTCATCTCTACAATAAATCAAAAAATCAGCTGGGCGTGGTAGTATATGCCTGTAATTCCGGCTACTTGGAAGGCTGAGGCAGAAGGATCGCCGGAGCCCAGCAGGTCGAGGTTGCGGTGGCCGGGAGCGGCCACTGCACTCCAGTCTGGGCGACAGAGTGAGACTTCAACTCAAAACAAACAAAAAAAAAGTTACTGCTTCAGAAAGGCAAAAAAGTCAGGAAATTTTATGTTATGGGATAGACTAGCAAATATTTTTGGCTTTGTCAGCCGTATGGTCTCCATTGCAACTTAAATTCATCTTTCAGTGTGAAAGCCACCATAAACAGTATGGAAACAAATAAGCCTGGCTGTGTTCCAAAAACTTTTATGTATAAAAACAAGCAGGTTGTTTGGCCCTTAGACCACAGTTTGCTGATCCCTACTTTGGACCAGTATGTCTCTAGGTATGGTCCATGTACTAGCAGCATCAGCATCAACTGGGAGTTTTCTGAAAATGCAAATTCCTAACAGGCCCTGCCTCAGATCTACAGACTCAGGACCTCTAGAGGTAGGCTGGAGAATTGATGTTTTAGCTAGTGTTCCTAGAGGTACTTATGCATGACACAGTTTGAGAAGCACAGCTTTAGATCAACTACTCTACCATCATTGGATGCTCCAAGAATGGAGTTAGCCCAGAGCACATTAGCTTCCTAAGGCTTCCTCTGTAGTTAAGAGTAGGTTGCAAGTCTGACTCCAGTAGGCGGAGCACTTGAATCAGGACTATAGAAAGCTATGAACGAAGGTCAAGGCAGGTGTACTTTTAGTCTGGCCATGAATTACTGAACTAATCTTCTGGGTCAAGGTGCAGTGAATTTGGAGTTTTTCCAGTGTCACCTGGTCTACTTTGGTGTTAATTTTATCGCAGGTAGAACCCCAGAGATCTGGAATGATTCTTGTTCCTAAAGATTTCATATATAGCCAGAGAGCCATAAACTCATTCCTCAAGACTCCATTAAGCCAGAAGCACATCTCTCTCGAACCTTCTATTATGTGGCTTCTCCACTTTAGAGACAGGAATTGGCACATGTGAACTCTGAGCCTTGGGCTTGAGTATTCAGTCTTTTCTAGTTGCGATGCCCCAAATACCAGGGCAATCCGTCCACCTTTCCCTAATCACATTCACCTGTAGAACTCAGCAACATTAAATGAAAATATTGTTGGTTGCCCATAGATAATTGCATCAGAAAATTGGACCAGAGAAAAAAAATCAATGAAAATTAGAGTATTTTCTAAAAGGGCTTCTAGCCTCTCATATGCACAAAAGTAACGTGTTCACATTTTACTACTATACAGCTCACGCTGAATTGTAACTATTTCTATACATGTATTTCCAACCTCTTATGAACTCCATGGGGTTTTGAAAGAAATAATTTTCAATTTATCTCTGTTTCCTAGGATGTAGGATATTCCCTGTAACATAGGTGATAATGAACAAGTGTATCAAATAAAAGAGAGAGAGAAAAATAAGGAAATGAGAAAAGGGAGCAATAAGAGATTATAATTAGATTATCTTTTTTCCCTGAAGATAAAAATAAGATTGATTTTTCCTTTACTGAATGGTCCTATCCTTCCCAAATTTAAAATTGATTTCAGAGATAAGTTAGGAAATATCCTAAAGTCTTCATCAGTGTATAATATTTCATTGCATGTGAGATTCTTGGATGAAAATACAAATTTTCCAAATAAAAAAAGCCTTAATGTTCAGCTTTACAATGACATGATCAATAACATTCTAATTATTCCTATGTAATATTCTAGAAAAACACAGAAGACATCCCATAAGGATGACTCCTTCCTCTGCAGATGTGGGAATGGGGCAGTCTTTATTAACCCCTCAGTAGAATGACATGAGACCAGAAAGGGAAAAAGTTTCTGCACTGTCTACTTCTCAAACATACTTTGAAAACAACAAAGCTCCTGTGAAAGACCTTCTTTCTGGTCAAGAAAAAACATTAGGTCATGACCTATTTCAGTGCAAGAACCAGCCTATCTATTTCTTTATGTCCTGGAGCTAGGCTTTGTGTGTATAAGATGCTCAGTATACTGCAGCTCACAGGCCTATTCCTAAGGGACGCCGTGAGTGGGATGGGGAGGGTTATCTGAAGGGCATTAGGAATGATGGTTTCCATGTGTCACGCCACCATGATAGGCTGGGAGCATAAAAGATATATCTTCCAATTGTCATAAGGCACAAAGTACAAAATCAGGGCCATAGAGATTACATAATGTGCCTATATTCACACTCAGACACTGATCTGGGACACAGAATAAGCCCATGTGATGCGAAGGCCTCTGTTACTTCCTTTCCAACACAAGCTTCTTTTAAGATGCAGCTAGAGAAAGTATGCTCCATGCAAGGCAGTAAAGGGAAAAGTGAGAAAAACAAGAACTTCACATACCCAGACATTTATACAAGGATGCAAAGCAGCACATAAGTGTTAAATATGAAACGTGTTCCTCAGTTATTGCCATACAAGGTAGGGCTCCAATTTTTTTTAAACTTTTATTTTAAAGATGTGGGGTACAATTCAGGGTTGTTGTACAGGTAAAGTTTAGTTCTCACTTTGGTTCCCACTTCCCCTGGTTTGAGATCAGGTAGGCCTCCAATTTTTATCTGTAAAGAAGTTGAGGCATGCTGGGTGCGGTGGCTCAAGCATGTAATCCCAGCACTTTTGGGAGACCGAAGTGAGAGGACTGCCTGACCCCAGGGGTTTGAGACCAGCCTGGGCAACTTGGTGAGATCTCGTCTCTACAATACAAAAAATTAGCTGGGTGTGGTGGTGTGCGCTTGTAGTTCCAGCTTCTTGGAAGGCTGAGGTGGAAGGATTGCCTGAGCCCAGCAGGTCGAGACTGCAGTAGCTGTGAGCGTGTCACTGCACTGCAGCCTGGGTGACAGAGTAAGACTCTGACTCAAAAAAAAAAAAAAAAAAGTTGAGGCACGAAAAGGTTTTAGGACTTGTTAAGATGTCAACTCTGAAATTCTTCTCCCCGGTGTTTTTCCAAAGGACTACATTCCTGGAATCTAGCCAGATAAATTAAAACTTTAGACTTTTGTGGAAAAAACAATTTATTTTTAAGTCTTGTGAAGATGGTTTATTAGTCACTTCCTCAAAGGAGACAACCACACAGATGGATGAAAAGTTACAAGTGCTAAACTTCTGAAAGGTGCTGTGACTCATTTCACATTTGCTGTGTTTCTGTTCTTCTTTTCGGGCTTTCCAACCAAATGTTAAATATCAGTTGGTGCAACCTACCAGAGAATTAAGAGTAAGCGGTTGGTCCATGTTGTCCTGTCTACAAAATGAAGGTGTTCACTGTTTCTTTTCAATCATCTCATCTGTTTCAAAGACAAAAAGCAGAGCTAAGGTTATTATTTGAGAACTCACATCTCAAATCCCAAACCCCAGGGTTATTGCTGCCTCAGACAAATATGAACAAATTGAAATAACATATAACCTGAGTGTTTAGAGAGACTGTTGGAAATTCCTGAAAATACAAAACTGTGAGTAGTTATGGTTTCTTGAAGGGGTGACCTTTAAAAGTGGAGGTGTGAAGGGAATTGGTATATGAATTTGCTGAGAGTTACCTTACTTGGAACTCCATGGAAGGTCATAAAGTAGGTTCACTTTCTTTAAAGGAAGAAAGAAGATCATCGTGGTTAGGAGCAGGAACTCTTAAACATGGAGCCAGTCTTGTGTTTAAACTCAGTCTTAGATGTGGTAAGCAGAATTCTAAGACAGCTCTGTGACTCCTGCCCATTGGTAGCTGTGGATTTCTGTAACCCCCCTCTCCTGTCGAGTGTGAATGAGACCTGCGGTTGGTTTCTAACCAAGAGAAGATAGCAAAGGTGATGAAATATCACTCCCATGATTGTGCTAATCATATGTCAAAGATGAAGAGATAACTGTAGAGATAGTAAGACCCCTAATAGTTGATGTGAAGTTAACCAAAAGAAAGATTACTGGGTGGGCTTGACTTTATCAGGTAAGACCTTTGAAAGAAGGGGACACTCTCCTGCTGACTTTAAAGACTCAGCCACTATGAGTCCTGCAGCTGCAAGGACATCAATTCTGCCAACAGTCACACAAGTTGGGAAGAGGACTCCAAGTCTCAGATGAGACTAGCACAAGTTAACACTCCAACTGCTGCCTTGTGAGGTTGTGTAAAAGAGCTTGTGCCCAGACTCCTGACCTACAAAGCTGCAAGATGATAAATGTATGCTTAGGCCATTAAATTCATAAATAGTTATAAAGCAGCAATAGAAAATGAATATGCTAGCTGCATGACTGAAGGTACGTTATATAGCTTTTTGTATATCTGAAAAATGGGAGGAGTAGTACCTATGTCATGTGGTTGTGGGAAGAAGTAAATAGGTTAGCCTAGAAAGTTCTTAGAATAGTTCCTAGCACATAGACAATATTTCATAAATGTTAGCTATTCTTAGAATCTTTATTTTGCAGTCAATAAAACTGAGGCTCAGAGATGTTACGTGAAAGTACCCAAGTTTAACATTAACTCTAAATGTTAGTGGTCTCCTTCCTCTCTGTGCTTGTTTAGGTCAAGCTCTACATCCCTACTTTCTACTTCTTCTAAATTTATGTTTCCGTTTATCACTCACTAATCACTTAGGTGACTTTGGACATGTGTCTTCTCATTTAGGAAACAAGGGGTTAAGATACATTCTCTTCAGTCATAACACTCAGTGATTCCAGAAATCTCAGGAGTAGATCAGTCAGTCCCTCCATGCCGTTTACTGGCCTGAATCCATGGCTGAGAAAACACACTCTTTGTATTTCAGTCTTTTTCCTTGCTGTTTTCAGAGATCCCTGGGGTAAACATTGGGCTCTAAGACTGCAGGTTACAATAACGCTCAAGAAAGAAAAAAACTTCCAGAGAGCTACTGTCACAAGGTCATTTAAAACCCAGTTAACAATTCTGGCACCAATTGGGGAATTACCACTTTGTAGTGAAAAGACACAAATCAGGGGGGAAAAAAGAGGTTAAAAGAGTTAAAGAGATAGAACAAAGCTTATGGGGAATTGTGATTGATTGGTACTGTAGGGATTGTGTAATACAATTCTAAAAAAGTCTGAAACGTTTAGATGGGTAAGTGGAATATTGCAGGCTGGGCAGGATTTAGGTGAGCTGAGGGGAGGAAAGGAAAAAGGTGTGTATTTCTGCCACTTCCTGTACCTGGAGCAAAGGTGTGGAGGCAGAACATACAGAGTGCTGAGGAGGACAGAGCATGTGTCAGTACTGGTCTTAGTCTTTCCTTATCAGTACTAGCCTTAGTTTCCCAAGGGCTGTGAACTGGAAAGGGAGGGGAACCGGGAAATACTAGTTAGTCATTGATTAGGGCCTTGTAAAAGAATAGAATTAGTTCTTCTAAGGGTTACTCAGATCCATAAACAGAGAGCAAATAATTTTAAAAGTTGGAAACATCAGGACAGCAGTTCTTAAATTTTACTGTCCCCCAAATCATATAAACCTGAGACCTATTTAGAAGGCAGATTCCTGGAACTCACACATAGGGGTTCTGAATCTATCCATTTAAAGCCCACAAATAGTCATTGTCTGGATATGATTTTAATTTGTAAGGTTTCCATATAATACTTTGCGAGACACTGCATTTGAGAATGTATTAAGCAGGATTCTAAGTTATAAGCAAAAACATTACTCTTGAATTTATAGAAGGATAATATGTTTTTTTTAGTGCAAATTTCCAGCATGACCAGAGAAATCAGGCTCAGAAGCTACACATCCAGGAATGTTGCCCTAAACCATACAGCACCATTGGTCTGGTGAAAACCACAACTGTCTCTGGCCTTTGATGACAAGGGACTCTGCAACTCCTACTACCAATACCAGCAACTTTAGCGCCTAGCCCTGGAAATTCTGTGCAGCCCCCATAAACTTCTGCATGTCCCTGGTTTCTACTTCTTCTTTTTTTTTTTTTGAGTTGGAGTCTCACTCTGTCGCCCAGACTGGAGTGCAGTGGCCGCTCCTAGCCACCGCAACCTCGACCTGCTGGGTTCCGGCGATCCTTCCACCTCAGCCTTCTAAGTAGCTGGAACTACAGGTGCGAGCTACCACGCCCGGCTAATTTTTGATTTATTGTAGAGATGAGGTCTCGCCAAGTTGCCCAGGTGGGTCTCGAACCCGCGGGCTCAGGCAATCCACTCACCTCAGCCTCCCAAAGTGCTGGGATTACAGACTAAGACACCGAGCCCGGCTTGGTTTCTATTTCAAGGCATGAGATGCAGGTGTCTGACCAGCAGATTCTAGGTCACACGCCTGCAGGCTGCAAAGATGGCTGAAAAGGTAATTATCTAGCACTTTATCTTCCTGTAGGGGACAGCAGAATGTACCAAGTGAGAAAAGGTGAATTCAGGGCTGGGTGACCGAAAAACAATGGCAAGTGTGCACAAGAACAAAGAAATCTCTCAGTAATGAGCATCTATATGTATGAAACATTTGATTAAACATATCTTAAACACTAGAATTTATTAAGTTGCTACAGATAAAAGCAATCACTATTGACTCCCACATATAAATATATTAATAATTAAGAAACAGAAACCAACTCCTTTCAAATCTCAGATGAAAGCAGCTCACAGATTGGTTGCTCAACTTATTTTTTGAAGCATTTATTACTTGACGGTAGAGGTCGTGTCTTAATATCTTCATTTTTAAATCTGCAGTCTTGGTTTTTACAGTTACAGTATAAATAATTGTCAATGTCAACATAAACAAGTATATTTTCAAGATCAGTAGTTCCCTGAGATCCTTTCAGGGGATCTGTGAGGTCAATATTATATTCATAATACTAATAAAATATTATTTGCTTAAAAAATTTTTTTGAGTTGGAATCTCACTCTGTTGCCCAGGCTAGAGGGCAGTGACATGCTCACGGCCACCACAGCCTCGATCTGCTGGGCTCAGGTGATCCTTCTGCCTCGGCCTTCCAAGTTGCGTGGTATGTGCTACCACGCTCGGCTAATTTTTTGATTTATTGTAGAGACGAGGTCTCACCAAGTTGCCTAGGGTGGTCTCGAACCCATGGGCTCATGCCCAGGCTTGAGTCACCATGCCCAGCCAAAATTTTAATTAATTAAATTTTTGAATTGGGATCTCACTCTGTTGCCCAGATTGGAACTCTTGGGCTCAGATGATCCTTCTACTTCACCATCTTGAGTAGTTGGGGTACAGGTCTGTACTGCCATGACCAATTTTTTTAATTTTACTTTTTTCTAGAGATGAGGTTTTTGCTATGCTGCCCAGACTGATCTCAAACTCCTAGGCTCGAGCAATTCACCCATCTCAGCCTCCCAAAGTGCTGAGATTACAGGCATGAGCCACCATGCCTGGATACTTGCCTATTTTTTTTTTTTTTTTTTGAGTCAAAGTTTCATTCTGTCGCCCAGGCTGGAGTGCAGTGGCATGCCCACAGATACCGCAGCCTGCTGGGCTCAGGTGATCCTTCCACCTCAGCCTTCCAAGTAGCTAGAACTACAGGCATGTGCACCACCACACCCAGCTAATTATTCTTTATTTACTGTAGAGATGAGGTCTTGCTAAATTGCCCAGGCTAGGCTCAAACACCTGGGCTCAGGCAATCCTCTCACCTCTGCCTCTGTCTCCCAAAGTGCTGGGATTACAGGCGTGAGCCCCCACACCCAGCAACTTGTTTTGTTTTGTTTTTTTTGAGTTGGAGTCTCACTCTGTTGCCCAGACTGGAGTGCAGTGGCCGCTCCCGGCCATTGCAGCCTCGACCTGCTGGTCTCCGGCGATCCTTCCGCCTCAGCCTTCCAAATAGCTGGAATTACAGGCATACGCTACCACGCCCGGCTCATTTTTTGATTTATTGTAGAGATGAGGTCTCGCTAAGTTGCC
>NW_007247338.1:127204-152400 GCF_000164805.1 Carlito syrichta
CCCGGTTTTTTTTTTTTTTTTTTTTTTTTTTTACATTAATCTCTCACAGTTGTATAGCGGAGATTTCCACAGCATACAACAATCAATGGAATGTTTACTTGCATACTCCTATAAGTGTGTTTTAATTTTTAATACAGTAAATATAAATAGACATAAGTCACAAAAATATAGTTTGGTGTTGTTAGTAATTAAGAGTGCAAAGAGGTCAAAGACCAGTTTGAAAATCACCGCTCCAGATCAACTATGCAAACAAACATACAAAACAAAAACTCACCATATTACTTCAACCTAATAAAAAAATAAAGTGAGCCACAAGTATCTAAAACAGGAAAAATTAAAGTAAATGTCACCATCCACATGCGCTACCAGGGTCGTACTAAAATAATTAGAATATTTAAATTGAGGGTGCAGTAGGAGACACTTTGCCTCAGACAACCTGTGGCCCACAAGTGTTAATGCAGCAGACTGCTAAATATCTTGTAACACCCATTCCCTCTTTCTGATGTAAATATACAATTTTTAGCTAGTACACAGTCATCCAGCTAACGCCCACATTTTCCAGCCTTTCTTGTAGTGACGTGTGGCCATGCCACCAAGTTCTGGCCAATGAAGTATGAACAGAAGTGACAAGATCAAAATCTGGATCCTGCCCTTTAAAGGAGGAGCCATGGCCTTCTCTGCTTGCTCCTGCCCTCCTTCCAGCCGACGTGAAGGTGAGACATTGGGTCACGAGGATGAACCATGGCAAAGCAGGAAGAAAAAAGGAGCACCCTAGTTTGCCTACCCTTAAACTTCCATGAGAGACAACTTTCCATCTTGTTTAGTACTTTGAGTCTGTTGAGGCAGCTGGACCTGTATCCTGACAAAGGCAGCAAGTTTGACATAGAAAAGATGATTCAGTTCAGTCCATGGGAAACTATGGCCAGTACTAATAAGAAAATATGCATCCTCTATTCTCCTCCCTGTCCTTAGCCTCAGCACTCTGTATGTTCTGCCTCTACACCTTTGCTCCAGACACGGGAATTAGCAGAAATGCCCACTGTCCTTTCTTCTCCTCACCTCATCCTGCCCAGCCTGAAGGATTCCACTTACTCATCTAGACGTTTAGACTTTTTTTTAGAATTCTACTACACACTCCTTCAAACTAGTAGGAATTATAAATTACAGTCCCAAAGGTAGCATTTGGTTGTAATAAATGTTTAATTTGGTTGTTACAATAAACTTTAACTTTAAAAACAAAACAAGTTCTTGTAGAGACAGGGTCTCGCTAGGTGGCCCAGGCTGATCATGAATTCTGGCCTCAAATGATCCTCTCACTTCAGCTTCCCAAAGTACTAGGATTACAGGTGTAAGCCACAACACCCAGCCTAAACTTTAACTTTGAAGTTAGCTACCGACATTTAAAAATTGGGAGATTTCATACACAAGTCTAAATTTCCAGCTTCTCTTAAAAAAAAAAAAAAAAATCCTAAGAGCCAGGTGTAAGTGGCACAGACCTGTGGCTTAAATGAGGTAATATATAAAATTCTCATTATACTTCCTGGCTCGCAGTAGGAAACTCACAGAATATCAATCCTTTCTCATGGCAAATGGTTAGAGGGGTGAGGTTACGACCTCTCCTCAAAGCGGACATCTATTATAGCTATCAGATGGTTGATGTGCAACTACTTGCTTCTTTGCAATTTGTTTTTGACAGTTAGTTATCTATCCCAGAGCCATTCCCTACCCCCACATTCACCATTACTTCTTCCGTGCCTGCAGGGCCCAATCCCATTAGAGATATTATTCGCTTTCCCTGTCTCCCTTGCAGTCAGGTCTTGGTTAGCTGGAAAGTAACCAAATCTCTGATGGGGCCTAAAGGGAAATCTGTTGAGAGGATTCTGTGAGAGATTTTTCATCTCTGTTACATAGAGACATTCTACATTCAGGAGGCTGAGGAAGAAGGATCATTTGAATCCAGGAGTTTGAGGCCAGCCTGGGCAACATAGCAAGATCCTGTCTCAAACAAACAAACAAATATTTTTTTTCCCTTTAATTTTTTTTATTTTAAAGATATGAGGTACAATTCAGGGTTAGGTATACAAATGTTCACTATGCAGGTACCCTTGTTGATGAGGTGTGCCCCCCCCTCCTTCCCCAGGCAGATTCCCACTACTGCCAATCCCCTTTCCCCGCTCCCTTCCCGGCAGTTTCCCCGCTACTGCCAATCCTTTTCTTAGAGTACTACGATAATTGTAACAAATAAATTTTTAACAGATCAGAGGATCCTGCACCCCTGGGCCTGGCCCTAGCACCTGCAACATTTATTTGTTCTAGCAGTGGATCAAGCAAATCGTTTGTTTAATCTCTAATGAGGAAATCAAAGCCATTTAAATTTGCAGTCTCCACTTTCAACAGGAGGAAAGGCAAATAAGTGCCATGATTATAGCAAAGGGTACTTCAGAGGAGGAAGCAATCCAGCTTAACTACACAGGAATTCCTCACACTTCAGCAACTGACAAGGGATAGACAGGTTGAAGGTGACTTCAGGTGCTAAAGATAACATAAACATTGCAATTTGGAGGATCAGAAATATACTAAAGCAGGACCCTCAGAGAATGCCAAAGGCCCATGAGAAATATTCAAGGTTACACAAGAATAAAATATAAAATACCTTTTCAAAGTGGAGGTTCAAGGTGCTATGAAGCACGCAGTGCAAACAGTCCTCAGAATGAGATAAGTCCTGGGGTGAGTCTCTGTCATCCATTTGCTGATAAGCCTGAAGGAGCCCCTCCAGGCTTACCTTCCTCATCCAATGGGGCTTATCACAGTCCCACTTCATTGCCCTCAGAGTGGCTTACAAACCAATCGAAAACATTCATCAGGAATGCCTGATTTAATTTCAGCCTGCTTCCTAACCTCTGCCCCCAGTAGAGCTGACATTCTTATGACTTGATAACATCGGAACTACAGTCCAGTGGTCTATTTTAACCCCTTAAGATAACTCTTGAGGATTCCTTTTGCTTCAGAGGACCTGCCCTCTTGCTTTTATCTCTAGTCCTTTTCCTGTCATCTCCAAAGATACAATCTTTTTTTTTTCCTTTAAGTTGGTCTTTTATAGAGGAGCAGGGGAGTGTCTGCTTTCTGTTCATCTTGATACACAAGGGCTTGGGAAACTGAGGTGTCACAATGAACACGTGGAGGCGAACTCCTGTCCCAGAGGTTCTACTAACAAGTGGCTCCCAAGGTCAATGTCGACTGCTACCCAGAGGGGATGGGGCAAAAACAGGGTCTCAAACATGAGCAGCCTGGGAATGGGGAGAATGCTTTTCAAACTGACACTTTGCAGCCCCATGCTTATAAAAACTTACTCTCTATACACCCAACAGCAAAATTCTCTTGACTTTTGGGTCCCTTTAATGTCTCAACTCCCCCAATGAAGTGTGGAAGAGGCTCAAAACTCTGTCTTTTAAAACTAGCAGCAAATAATGCCAAGAACGAACAGAGGAATATATCTGACCTAGCCCAGTGCCTATTTTGTGAGGTTTTTTTTTTTAGCATTAATTTCCTTAACTTTTCTTCTTCTTTCTTTCTTTTTTCTTTTTTTTTAAATATATGGGGGGCAGGGAGGTGTCAAACTCAGAATCCTGACCCACTTTCCTACACATAACAATATTTTCCAGAGTGAGAAAGGAGACTACCAGGCAGTGAATAGTCCCCTTAGAGATTACGGGTACAGCAAAAAGTCAGCAATACCATCACCCAAATGTGTCATTTTCTCCCTGGCACTCCTTTCAACCCGAATGTCCTAGTGACCTGGATAAGCAGGTGTGACCTGCTGAGAGGAGAACACCTCACATCACCTCCTCGAGTTTCATTTCTCACTGGCCGAGTCCACAGTTTTTCTTTTCCCCATTGGTTTAAAGTTCACATTTTCCAGGAAGAACATGGTACAATTTACTCAGCTGGAGATACATAAAGGAAATCATTGTAATCCAGGCTGTAGGCTGCAGTGACCTAATCTGATTTAGATAAAGAGAGGTAAAGGGTCATTCCCATGCCTAAAATAACAGAGGCACAGAGAAGGATCTCCAGAGTCACATTCTTACAGGTTGGGACCTGCTTCCGGAAAAGAATAATCTAGGCCCACGGTTGCTGTCCCTTTTGAACGATATTAAAAATTCAGCTACCAAAAGCAAAGTTTACAATAATTTTTTACACTCATCTATAATAATCTGCACATCAGAAACATGCTGTGACCCAGATGATACATTATCTGTACACAAATGTTGATAAGATAAAAATGAAGCTTGATCAGACTATTATTATAGAAATAGCACTTATTGGGTATCTTTTTTTGCTTTTACTTGTATTTTTTTTAATTTATAATTCTAAATTTATTTAATTATAAATTGAATTAAGTATTTGTGATTTCTATGTAGGATGTTTCTATCTTTTTTTAAATCTAGGTATGTGTTCTAAAGCTCTTATAAACATTGATTCTCATCTCACTTTTTTAAAGAAAACTTTTTTTCATCATAGAGACATTGATTAATGAGAGATTAGGTTTATTTTATGTTTCCAAGTTTTTTACTTTCTGCATTCAATAGTACTGTGCTGATATTATCCTTTCTCTGTCCCTTTAAAAAAAAATTCTAGAATTCCATCAAAATCTAGGACAGTTAAAATTTTGTGTTTCCCAGTATATCTATCTTAGAGATTTCTTAAGTCCCTTGTGACTAGCAGTTCCTGGGAATGCATCAGCATTCATGATTAAGCAAGAATTCATTATTTCTGTTGCCATTGTGATTTCTAAGAACAGGCAGTCTGTGTAAGTATTTCATATCTATACTTGTAAGTTTTACATTTAAGTATCTACAAGATGCCAGGTGCTTGTTTCCTATCCCTTGAGGTATATTCCAGGTTAAACATACCAATCACAACAGAGTTATTTAAATTAGATCAATCAGCAAGAATGTAGTTTTTACAGGAAAAATGATTAAATAAACCACTCCTGATGCATATTTTATATTACTTTGATATAGGTCTATGCTGTTCTCAGAGCAGTCAAGTCAGGTATTGGGTCATAAAATAATTATTTTTAGTGCAATACAAAATACTTATTCTGGCATAAGGATGAAGTGATTGGATACCTTTATGTGTGCCTTATCTTTATCTATTAAATGAGGACAGTAGCACCTTTGCAGAAGAACTCAAATAAAGCTTAAATGAGGTAATATATAAAAATTCCCATTATACTTCCTGGCTCGCAGTAGGAAACTCAAAGAAAATCAATCCTTTCTCGTGGCAAATGGTAAGGGAGGTGAGGTTAATGACCTCTCCTCAAAGGGGACGTCTATTATATGTATCAGATGGTTGATGTGTAACTACTTGCTTCTTTGCAATTCGTTTATGACAGTCAGTTATCTATCCCACATATCTATCCCCATCTCCTACCCCCATATCCACCATTACTTCTTCCTTGCCTGCAGGGCCCAATCCCATTAGAGATATTATTCACTTTCCCTGTCTCCCTTGCAGTCAGGTCTTGGCTAGCTGGAAAGTAATCAAATCTTTGACAATGGGGCCTAAGGAGACATCTGTTGGGAGGATTCTGTGAGAGACTTTTCATCTCTTTTACATAGAGACATTCTACACCTCATCAACAAGAGTACCTGCAAATGAAAATTTGTATATTCAACCCTGAATTGTACACCACATCTTTAAAACAAAATAAAGTAAAATTTTTTTTGAGTTGGAGTGTCTACTCTGTCGCCCAGGCTGGAGTGCAGTGGCACACTCACGGCCACCCCAGCGTCGACCTGCTGGGCTCGGGTGATCCTTCCACCTCAGTTTTCCAAGTAGCTGGAACTACAGTCACTCACTACTATGCCTGGCTAATTTTTTTGACCTATTGTAAAAACAAGGTCTCACCAAGTTGCCCGGACTGGTCTCAAACCCGCGGGTTCAGGCAATTCACTTGCCTCAGCCTCCTAAATTGCTGGGATTAGGAACTGAGCCACTGAGCCCAGTCAATATATTGATCTTTAAGTGCTATTTAATTTCTGAGAAAACCTAAATAATTAAAGTGCATCAGGATGTCTAATATCAACCAAAGCAAAAACGATAGTATAGATTTTTTTTTTTTTGGAGTCGAAGTCTCACTCTGTCACCCAGGCTGGAGAGCAGTGGCACACTCACCACCACCCCAGTGTCGACCTCTTGGGCTCTGGCGATCCTTCCCCTCAGCCTTCCAAGTAGCCAGAACTACGGGCATGCGCTACCACGCCCAGCTAAATTTTTGATTTATTGTAGAGATGAAATCTTGCCAATTTGCCCAGGCTAGTCTTGAACCCACAGGCTAAGGCAATCCATTTGCCTCTGCCTCCTAAGGTGCTAGGATTACAGGCTGAGCCACCGAGTCTGCCCCATGGTCTTATTTCAATACACCTGCCAATAATAATGCTTCCCCCCATTTTTAACTTGCTTCATTTAATCTGTCATGAGTTTAGAAAAGTGCATTAAAAAGTAACTTGTTTACTAAATGTCTCAACTTCAGTCTTCCCCCCTTTTAATCTATTTTACATGACTAATAAAATTATTTGTGTATTTATGAAATTAAAGTGTTGACTGGACATGGATCCAAAGGGATCTCCTCTGAGTGAAATACATGCTGATCACAGTGATTGTGCTACATGATTTCTACTGTTGCTCTGTTGCTGCTCAAAAAAGCCTTTTATTCTTACTTTTTTTTTTCCATTGTCTTCTAGGTAAGAGTGCACAAGGCAGGTAAGATACTACTCTAGCACTGTATGTATGTCACCTTTAATGTAGCAAAAGATAGCAAAAACAAAAAAACCCTGTAAAATGATAAACCCTGTAAAACGATAATAGATACCATTAACAGAATGTTTTCCTTCCCTGGTGAATTGAATGCAATAATACCTAAGATCTCAAATAGTTCTCACCACAGCCTTTTCAAGTAGAAGGTAGTTTGGCCTTGAGATTAGACTTGCAGTCTCCAGGGTTAGAACACCTGGAGGGTTCAGTCTAGCTCCACCACCCAGTAACTGTGGAATCACAGCTTCCCAAACTACAAAAGGGAATGATAATAGTAACCAACAAATAGAGTTGTTGAGAAGGTGAAGTGAGAGAATACATGTAAAACATATAGCGCAATGATTGGTGTCAGTAAGCACTCAACAAATGATGGCCGCCATTATCTCCAATTTACAGGAGAGAAAACTAAAGCCTAGAAGAGGTAAGTAACTGGTGCAAGTAACAGAACTGGGACTCAAAACTAGGTGCACAGAAATTCAGAGCTCAGATTGTACACAACACCGGCAATTAGCCTTTAATAGTCATTAGTGAAACCCAGGGGAAGGCCACATCCTTGGACCTTGGACAGAAATGACATAATTTACTGCAGAAATGAAAATTTCAGTTCAGCATTACAAATATCTGATTCATAGTCCCCTCTCTGCCATAGAAATAAAAGGTTATTCATTCCCTTCACATTTTTCCTTAGGCAAAATGATTTGGTTTCTGTGGACTGACCACCTGATATATGTAGTTAAGAAATTCAAATCCATAGTTATTCTATCAAGACACATTTCATTTCAAAATATTTGCTAGTTTTTAATATAAATTCTGAATGTTGTGGTATTCAAAAGGCATTTCATATGCTCATAAATGTACCAATTTAAGATTCTGGTTTTTTTTTAATATGATGAGTCAGTACGCAATATACAACATTTGGGAAATGAATTTGAAGTGTCAAGGAGAAATTCATATTTGTACACAGATTTTTTTCATGCTAAATTGATATGGGCATGTACATTTTGCTTTCCTGTTGTTAAAATACTAAACAATCCTGGAAATAATGCATTCCAAAAATAAGACACTAAATTTTAATATCCATTTGAATATATTTCCTCCTTATTGAAGTTTTCTTTTAAGAAAACACCATCCAAAATACATTTAATTCAGTGAAGTATAATGAGTCACAAATAAATTTTCAATATAACATCATTTTCCTGCTTAGAGATAGGGGTCAGTCCTTGGCCTTATTAATCCATTTTATATCATTTTTATTCATTTCTTAAGGACAGTATTGTAACAAAGTGAATTGAGCCCAGTCCTATTATTCAAAAGCAAAAGACAGCTATCCTGAAACACTTCCAGTGTTTCTCCAGTGTTCTCCAGTCATAAGAATCTTAACTGTTCAGCATGTCCCAGTAGATGCTGGATTTGTATGTTTGTGGTTCTGCACTGAACAATCTCTTCAATGCAGTAGACAAAAGCAAAAAAGACAGTGTCCTTCTATAACTTACCCTGGTAATCCATTTTAAAACTCTTGGAGTTGCCTTACACTAGCAAAGTTGTTAACAAGTGGCCATCTGGTGTTCCTGTTTGCTCACCCCTCATCCCCCTTTTACCTTCCCTCCCTGTAACTGACATCCCCCTAACTTTGATGTCATGTTCCCTCTGGGTGTGGTTCCTGGAACAATCTAGGATCAATCTATCATCTGCACAACAATTACTTGGTGAAGGAGAGGGGTGCTGGCCAAAACAAAAAACATAAAAAAACAAAAACAAAAAAACCCAACACCGATTTCTCAGCCCCACTGAGTCAGAATTTCTGGGAATGATGCCCTAGGACCTCTATTTTTTAATCAAGTAGCCCAGAATATTTTTATGCACATTAAAATCTGAGACTCACTGCATCAAGCAAAATTGCTCTAAGATGGTTATAAATAATCCCCTATCCTTGATTGGTTGAACATTCTCTACCTTACAAGCAACTCCTGCCCTGACCTCTAGAAAGTAGAGGTGTTTCCTTTTTCCTCCCTCACTCTACATGTCAAATATTCATTTTTTTTTCCTCTTGACATATCTTTATTCTATAGGACAGTAGGACCCAACATTTTTGGCATCAGGGACTAGTTTTGTGGAAAACAATTTTTTTATGGACAGGGTGGGGCGGGGGGAGTGGGGATAGGGGGGCGAGGTGGTGGGATCATTAGGCGTTAGATTCTCATGAGGAGTTCACAACCTAGATCCCTCCATGCACAGATCACAATGTCCTTCTCCCGTGAGAATCTAATGCCCCAGCTGATCTGACAGAAGATGGAGTTCCAATTGCTGGTGGCTCACCTTCTGCTGTGTAGTCCATTTCCTAATAGATCACTGACAGAGACCTGTACCAGTCCGTGGCCCAGGGATTGGGGACACCTGCTTTAGGACACACCTTTCTTCATAACTTCAGTTTAATTTGAGACTTTGTACCTTCAAATGTCCTCCGTGTGTTTCCACTGGGATATCCAACTGTGATTTTTCAACCAAGATGTTGCAAGGATAAATACATATTTCCCAAAATATTGTTAACTCTAAATAATTTATTAATTCATTCATTTAGTCAACATTATTTAGGAAGCCCCTACTTTGTGATAGGCGATTCAATGGAGAACAAAGAGAGGCACATCTAATCTTAAGGACTTTATATTCTGTTAGAGGCCAGGGGTGGGGTAGAGTGATGTCAAGACTTCGAAAAATTATCTACACAATTAAATAATGAAAATTGTGTAGGCCAGGCATGGTGGCTCACACCTGTAATCCTAGCACTTTGGGAGACCGAGGCGAGAGGACTGCCTGAGCCCAATAGTTTAAGACCAGTCTGGGCAATGTGACCAGACCTAGTCTCTACAATAAATAAAAAAATTAGCCAGTTGTAGTGGCACTTACCTATAGTTCCAGCTACTTGGAAGGCTGAGGCTGAAGGATCACCTGAGCTCAGCAGGTCAAGGCTGGAGTGGCCATTATGGTGCCACAGCATTCCAGCCTGGGACAGAGTGAGACTCTGACTCAAAACAAAAAGTGGCAATTGCAACAAAGGTGAAATACAGGAAACAATGAGAATTATGCTTTTTTTTTTTTTTTTTTTTTTTTTGGCAAAAACACCTCAGAAGTGATAGAGTTTCTTTCTTTCTCTCTCTCTCTCTCTTTCTTGGAGCCTCACTCTGTCACCCAGGCTGGAGTACAGTGGCACTCTCATGGACACCACAGCCTCAACCTGCTGGGCTCAGGTGATCTTTCCACCTCAGCTTTCCAAGTAGTTGGAACCACAGGCATGCACCACTGCACCTGGCTAATTTTTTGATTTATTGTGCGACGAGGTCTCACCAAATTGCCCAGGCCGGTCTCGAACCCCTGGAATCAGATAATCCTCTCTTGCCTCAGCTTCCTAAAGTTCTGGGATTACAGGCATAAACCACCATACCCGACTCAGAGTGTCTTTCTTAATGCATCAGGAGAAACATACCATCAATTCATTTGATTATTGGTGATGTTAACCTTGGTCATTTATGTCTGTCAGGATTAGATACTATTTTTTCCCTTTGCAAGTAAAAAGTAGCATGTAGGGAGTTATTTTGAGACTTTGAACATATACTGTTGCCCAGTGGTTTTAACATCCGAAGATGTTTTTGCCTGAAGCAATTACTACTGTGGTATTTGAAAATGATGATTTTCCTATTCCCATCATTCCTTCTACAAATATTAGTTTAGTTGAAATTATTGATGGACAATTGTTTTACTTTTATATAAAAATGTTTAAATTTAAGCTGTCAGTAGAATCTTTTTTTTTAAACGGTATCTGGATTTAGAGTTTTTCAATATGTTTTTTATTTTTTGAATTGGAGTCTCACTCTGTCACCCAGGCTGGAGTGCAGTGGCACACTCATGGCCACCCCAGCGTCAACCCACTGGGCTCCGGTGATCCTTCCGCCCCAGCCTTCCAAGTAGCTGGAACTACAGGAGCGCGCTAACTTGTCCGGCTAATTTTTTTTTTTTTTTTTAATTGTAGAGATGAGGTCTCGCCAAGTTACCTGGCTGGTCTCGAACCCACGGGCTCAGGCAGTCTACTCACCTCGGCCTCTCAAAGTACTGGGATTACACGCTGAGCTACAGAGCCCGGCCTCAATATTTTTTAAATATTAAATTTTTTATGATCAAACTCACTGATCATAAAAAATTTAAGAATATGCCCACCTACCTTTTCTTCTGGTTTTTTTTTTTTTTTTTTTTTTTTTGAGTTGGAGTCTCACTCTGTCACCCAGACTGGAGTGCAGTGGCCGCTCCTGGCCACGGCAGCCTCGACATGCTGGGCTCCGGTGATCCTTCCTCAGCCTTCCAGTAGCTGGAACTACAGGTATGTGCTACCACGCCCGGCTAATTTTTTTGAGTTATTATAGGGATGAGGTCTCTCCAAGTTGCCCAGGTAGGTCTCGAACACGCGGGCTCAGGCAATCCACTCACCTCAGCCTCCCAAAGGCGCGGGATTACAGGCTGAGCCACCAAACCCGGCTTCTTCTGGTATTTTTATGGTTAGCCATTTTTGGGTAAATACTTTGATCCATGTGGAATTTATTTTTTTGCAAAGAATAAGACAAGGATATAGTATTTTTTGACTACTATGTGAAAGGGCCTTCTTTCTTTTTGTTTCAATTACAACTGGGAATTCACCCAAGTCTCCTCCCATATATTTAATTTTTTATTAAAATTTCAACTCTACCCAACAAGGTGATCTGCCCAAACTAAGCATTTAGGACATATTTTTTTTTTTTTTTTGAGTTGGAGTCTCACTCTGTCGTCCAGACTGGAGTGCAGTGGCCGCTCCCGGCCACCGCAGCCTCGGCCTGCTGGGCTCCAGCGATCCTTCCGCCTCAGCCTTCCGAGTAGCCGGAATTACAGGCATGCGCCACCACACCGAGCTGATTTTTTTTTGATTTATTGTAGAGATGAGGTCTCGCTGCCCAGGAGGGTCTCGAACCCGCGGGCTCAGGCAATTCACTCACCTCAGCCTCCCAAAGGCGCGGGATTACAGGCTGAGCCACCGAGCCCGGCTCTAGGACATATTTATTAAACTGAAGTATTCTGGTGATGGGAAAAGTTACAGAGAGGAAAGAAATGGGCAGCCCAGAGAGAAAGCAAGTATGCCTGTGGAATGAGGTAGCCCAGGTCTGAACCAAAGAGCAGCTTTAGAATGAAGGGTAAATAGTTATTGGGGCGATTCTGAAGAAAAATAGAATTTGGAAGCTAAGTGAATATCATGAGATACAGGAACATAGATAAGCAAAGATATTGTAAACGTCGGCATCTAGAAAAATTAGAGGTGGGGATACTTCTGACTTCATGGTCAGAAAGAAGGTGAAGAATCACCTCTTCCATCTCAATGAATGGTACCACCATCCAATCAATTATGCAAAACCTGAAAAGCCTTGGAAACACCTACATGTGCGGATTCAGATTTGCCCTCCAAAATATCTCTCAAACCTGCATTTTCTCACCATCTTTTCCAGAGCCATCCTAAACTATGCTGCCCTTTTGTCTGTATTGTTTGAACAGCCTTTTTATTATTCTATTTGTTTCCCTCTTGTTCCCCTTTGAATAATTCTACATACAATGGCATGGTGATCTTTGTAAAATATGATTCAGATATTGTCATTCCTTTGCTTAAAGCCCTTGAATGGCTCTCCATTGCTGTTAATATCACACAGCCTTAATAAGTCCCACCATGATGGGTCTGACCCGCTGCATCCTCACAGCCTTCTCTCTCACTTCCTCCTCCTCACACTGGTTTTTTTCAGCTGCTGAGATGCACCAGCCCAAGGTCAGTGCAGAGGCACCACACCCTTGGTTCACACTTCTATTTTCTACCCATCTTGCCAGTATTAGCTTAAGCATCTCTCCTTCAGGCAATACATTTTGGACTATCACCAGACTAGGACGCTCTCTTGATTACATACTTGTGAAGAAACATCAGATGAACACAAATCAAAGGATTTTCTACAACACAGCCAGCCAGCACTCATTAAAAGTGTCAAGATCATGAGAGAGAGATGAGAGAGAGAGAGAGAGAGAGAGACAGACAGACACACTGAGGGACCATTCCAAGTTAAAAGAGACTAAGAGGCCGGGCGTAGTGGCTCACACCTATAATCCCAGCACTTTGGAAGGTCGAGGTGAGAGGATGACCTGATCCCACGGGTTTGAGACCAGCCTGGGCAACTTGGGGAGACCTTGTCTCTACAATAAATCAAATAATTAGCCAGACGTGGTGGTGCATACCTGTAGATACCTGTAGTTCCAGCTACTTGGAAGTCTGAGGCAGAAGGATCACCTGAGCCCAGCAGGTCGAGGCTGCGGTGGTCAGGAGCATACCACTGCACTCCAGCCTGGGCAACATAGTGAGACTCCAAAAAAATAAAATAAAATAAAATAAAATAAAATAAAAGAGACTAAGGAGACACAACAACTAAATGCAATGTGTGATCCTGGATTGGATCCTTCCCAGAAGAAGGACTTTGGTGAAATTTGAATAAGATCTTTAGATTAGACAATAGTACTGTATCAATACTAATCTGTTGATTTTTATAACTACCATGATTATGTAAGGTGTTAATATTTAGGGAATCTGAGTAAAGTATATGTAAAAATTTTGTGTACTATTTCCACAATATTTGGGAAGTCTGAAATTATTTTAAAATAAAATATTGTTTGAATGTTCAAATAGTTACAAATCTTTTAAGCAAGCAAAAGAACAAAAAAGGGAAAAAAGTTTTGCATTACCGATTGCTATAAAATGTATATTACCTCTAAACTATAAAACACATTGGCGAAACTATAAAACACAGTGACAGCTATAATGTCTATTAACTCTAAACTATAAAAAACACTGACAAAACGGCAAGAACGAGATAAAGAGTTGAAAAGAAATGGGCAAGTGACATGAGAAAATCATAAGAGAAACATAAACAGCTAAATAATGTAAAAAGGTTTCAATTTACTAGTAATTAAGACAGTATGAATTTAAACAAAGTATTTTGACATTTTATTTTTTTGATAAAATTTACAAGACTGATCATACTCATGATCAATTTCAATATTAATAAGGAACGGCGATTTTTAAGATAATATGCATCCCTGCTGACTAAGTAATTCCAAAATTTCTCCATAGATTGCTCTGCCTACATAATACACATGCACACTGCAGCATAGTCTAAAAATATTAGATTTGGGGAATAAAAATAAGTAGATGTCAAAAGGATTATTTAAAATAAATAATCTCCATAGTGGATAAAGCTGTTAGAAAGGATTTAGGCCAGGTGCGGTGGCTCACACCTATAATCCCAGCACTTTGGGAGGTCAAGGTGAGAGGATTGTGTGAGCCCGCAGGTTGACCGGCCTGGGCAACTTGTCGAGACCTCATCTCTACAATAAGTCAAAAAATTAGCTGGGCGTGGTGGTGCATGCCAGTAGTTTCAGCTCCTTGGAAGGTTGAGACAGAAAAATCGCCGGTGCCCAGCAGGTCGAGGCTGCGGTGGCCAGGAGCATGCCACCACCCTCCAGCCTAAGTGACAGAGTGAGACTCCAACTCAATAAAAAAAAAAGAAAAGGACTTAACATCTATATGCACTGAGTCAAGATGTTGTTCAAGTCAGAGATTAAGTGAAAAGAACAAACTGTGGAATAACAAAGTATGAGTCCATCCCTATAATGCAAATGCGTAGGTATTCATAATGTATACTGACATTTGCAAGAAAAAAGTTTGAAACAACATTCAGTCATTCAGTTAATTTTTCTCAGCTGTTCCCTCCTGAGAGACTTTCATTTTCAATTCATTCAATCCTATACCATTTGTTATAAGTATCTATCACTTTACAATTTGACAAATTATACTTTTTTAAGGCCTAGATATTTTGAATAGGCTTTCTTGGATTTGAATCCTAGCTCTGCCAATGACCACAAGTATGAATTTTGATAAATTACTTTACTCTCTGAGTCTGTTTCTCTGGTCTAAAATGAGAATAATTGTGCCTACTCTGCTGCAAAATATTAAGGCAGTGTTAGCTGTAGAAAGTATTCAAGGACTTTCTCAATCCAGAGGAGCTGGTCTGGCCTGATGGCTGAGCTGTATGACCTTCATGTTACACACTGTAACGTGTATTAGCAGGAGAGAGCAACTGACCAGCTACAGGCCTTCAGGAACACAAAGTTGGAGAGCACTACTGCATAAACCTTTCAAAGTCAATTCTTCCAAACTCAGAGTCCCACGTCTTCATCCTTGCTCCCTTCTGCTTATTTAGTGACAAATTCATTTGCTTTGCCCGCCTGTTCCTTGACCTCTGTCTCTGGACCAAGTAATGCGTGTTTTTAGCACAGGTGTTCACTGGTTACTCCCCTGCTCAAAAATGCACAGGAGTAAACTTTTACCTGCCCAAAAAGTTCTAAACATCCTTGCCAGCCCTGCAGTGTCCTCTGTGATCTGACCACTTTCCCTTTTCTGTTTTCCACTGCTCCCTAATATGTCTTCCTCTACTTCCCTTTGATCAAACCCATCTCTGCCCTATCCAAATATGTCATTCAGAAGAATGTATGACATTATCTCTATAAATTCCCACCAACCAACCCCGTGGTTTTGATTCCATCCATAAAAAAAATATATCATCAAGAACACAAAAGGCGGCCAGACTCGGTGGCTCAACCTGTAATCCCGCGCCTTTGGGAGGCTGAGGTGAGTGGATTGCCTGAGCCAGCGGGTTCGAGACCCGCCCGGGCAACTTGGCGAGACTTCATCTCTAAAATAAATAAAAAATTAGCCAGGTGTGGTAGTGCGCGCCTGTAGTTCCAGCTACTTGGAAGGCTGAGGCGGAAGGATCACCAGAGCCCAACTAGTCGAGGCTGTGGTGGCCGGGAGCGGCCACTGCACTCCAGTCTGGGTGACAGAATGAGACTCCAACTCAAAAAAAAAAAAAGAAAGAAAAAGAACACAAAAGGCAGTATATTATGCCTATATTATGCCTGTCTAAGAACTCCAAAGCAGCACAGACATATATATTATTACATAAGACTATCTGTGGAAATCAGGAGGACTAAATGCTCAAAGTAGAAAAATAGAAGCAAAAATTTGAAATAAAAATGGATGTAGTTCTTAAGTCAAATTTTCTCAAAGGGATAGCTTACTGACTGACCACCTGCATCAAAATCTCCTAACAAGATTGTTAAAAGGAAGGCAGCCAGACTCCACCCAAATCTTTTAAATAATAATCTCTAGGGGTGAGATGAACATTTGGGTTTTTTTTTTAAGACTAATTTGAGAATCACTGCCCTAGTTACCTTTCCAAGACTTTCAATAATATTATAGTCGATAAAAGAAAAATAACTATATATGCCATAAGAATATGATAGTGATATTTCTTTCAAGGTCCACATTTTAATTTCTTGGCTTTTTTGTTAATTGTAAAAACGAAGTTCCACACACACCAATGGTTCTGAATGACTTTCATTTTATTTATTGATGTATTCATTTAGCTTAAGTGCTATATAGAGTCCGCAAGCGGCTTCTCTGCCCTGTTGAACAGGAACATTAACATATGAAGGGCTTATTCTAGATCTCTTTTTTCTAATCTCATTCCATCCATCTGTCCATGTGTTCCTATTGTTAAGGAAAATGATTTATAAACCATTTATAAACCAACCTTTCAAGGACAAAACAAATTGGGAAAAAAGTGAATCAATCCACCAGATGACTGAAGTATGAACCCACAGGCCCGAAAGGCGTCCCTATATTTCTTCTCAGTTGTTAATGCATATTTCTAGTGTTAAAAGATAGGGTTGTAGTGACAGGATAAATAAAATCACCGAGTCATTAGGTGAGTCAAATGTAGCCATAATCATCATTCCTGATTGCAGTTTTTCTTAAGCTTTTAATTAAAGGTTCACAGTTGATTATTGCCCCAGCCATTCAAGTTTGAAATGTAGCACTTCCAAAGGGAAGCCACATGGGAGTTTCTCTCTGAACACAGGCAAATGCAAAACAGGCAGGCAGTGCTCACAGGGAACCAAAAAGGGTTAAAAATGAGTCATCGCTGGCCTCATGTTTCTAAATTAACCCGGAGAATCATCAAGTCACACAACCAAAATGAATAATTCCCGATGGGCCTCTTCACAGTTATCTTTCGAAAGAGCTTTTATTGAATCTGGTTCAGTTGCCGTGATGCCACTGAAACATTAGAAAAAGTTTACAAATCACCATCTGCACCAAATCTCAAATTCTGTCATCCCTAACTAAGTCTAAATCTCAAAATTTTCAAAGTTTCTTTAAATAGAATTGAACTTTAGCCAAAGAATAAAATGTGCAATGTATACAAAAGGGTAAATCAAAAGATATAGAGTATATTTTAAAAGATGAGATCTAAGAATTTTCCTCAACAAACAATTAGTGTTTTATTTTTATTTATTTATTTTTTGAGTTGGAGTCTCACTCCGTCGCTCAGACTGGAGTGCAGTGGCCGCTCTCGGCCACTGCAGCCTCGACCTGCTGGGCTCTGGCAATCCTTCCGCCTCAGCCTTCCAAGTAGACAGAACTAAAGGCACGCTCCACCACGCCCAACTAATTTTTGATTTATTGTAGAGATGAGGTCTCGCCAAGTTACCTGGGCTGGTTGGAACCTGCGGGCTCAAGCAATCTCCTCACCTCGGCCTTCCAAAGTGCTGGAATTACAGGTTGAGCCACCAAGCCCGGCCAATTAGTGTTTTATATTTGCATGCTGGGTGCTGAGGATACTGATTAGAGCATGAAATGTGGGGTTTGTCCTCATGGGGCTTCAAGTCTTCAGACATCTCCAATGTAGATCTATCATCTCCAATACAGAAGTATATCCAGAGTACTGCTATTTTTCCTTGATGTTTTGTTACTTTGTAAGTAATTTGTTTTGTTTTTTGAGTTGAAGTCTCACTCCATCGCCTAGGCTGGAGTGCAGTGGCATGCTCATGGCCACCCCAGCATCGACCTGCTGGGCTTCAGCAATCCTTCTGCCTCAACTTTCCAAGTAGCCGGAACTACAGGTGCGTACTACCATGCCCAGCTAATTTTTTATTTATTGTAGAGACAAGGTCTTGGCAAGTTGCCTGAGGTGATCTCGAACCTGTGGGCTCAGACAATCCACTCACCTCGGCCTCCCAAAGTGCTGGGATTACAGGTTGAACCACCGAGCCCAGCCAAGGGAGGATATATTAAACAAATTATTCAACTTTATACAAGACTGAGAAAAACTTTTTTCTTTTTTGAGTCAGAGTCTCACTCTGTAACCTAGGCTGGAGCAGCCTTGACATTTTGGGCTCAGGCGATCCTTCTGCCTCAGCCTTCCAAGTAGCTAGAACCATAGGCATGCATCAACACACCTGGCTAATTTTTTTGATTTATTGTAGAGACGAAGTTGCCCAGGCTGGTCTCGAACCCCTGGGCTGGGGCAATCCTTTCACCTCAGCCTCCCAAAATGTTGGGATTATAGGCGTACACCACTGTACCTGGCTGAGAAAAACTTTCACCTACTTAGAAAAAAAAAATACTAGTCATAGATTTCTGAAAGTTATAAAAATTATAAGAATTAATGTAATAAAGTAAAAATACTAGAATCAACAATGGCAGATTCCATCCTAAAACTCTGGAGAAATTACCACTTTTTTATTCTTCACTGCCACAGCAGTCTACCGATCTATCATGAAAATCTGGCCTCTCCCAATTAGGTATAATTTTGTCAACAAGTCAAAGAATAACTAAAATTTGCTTTGCTGTTACTCTATGAAATATTCTGAATAAGCTGAGTTTTAAAATTATTAGAGATGTTATTATCACTTCATTGAAGCTCACAAGTGGGAGATATCTGGACTCTGGGAGTATGGAGAGAAGTGGCTGTCATGGAAGCTTCTCAGAATACTGAAATCTGCCCCAGAATCTGATACATTCTATTAGGGAGCCATATACTCCCCGCCTCCAGCAAAGAATCAGTGAGTATAAAAAGAGACGGATGTGTTGTATACATCAACTGTGTTAGACAAAAGTCTCCCCAAACAACCCATTTAAAAGCACACATGAAAACATAAATTGAAATCCCTTTAAATAAAGAACTTAAAAAAAAACATTACTTATAAAATATCAAGAAAACATTGCAAAACTTTGGATACTACTTTTATACTGGAGATGGCAAATCTGCATTGGAGAAGACTGTGAATGGAGCCCCAAACTTGTTGAAGACAAGAAAGATCCACTTTTCTGGCTCATATCAGTATCCCCAGCAATGGACACGTAGTGTAGAAGACAAGGATACATACAAGGTAGGAAAGGAGGTGTTGAGGTCAAATTGTCTGGGTTTAACTTCCAACTCTCTCACTGCCTCTGATGCTGAGTAAAGCACATAGTTTCTTTATGCCTCAATTTTTTTTTTTTTTAGTTAGAGTCTCACTCCATCACCCAGGCTGGAGTGCAGTGGCATACTCATGGCCACCCCAGCATTAACCTGCTGGGCTCCAGCAATTCTTCCGCCTAAGCCTTCCAAGTAGCTGGAGCTACAGGTGTGCACTACCATGCCCGGATAATTTTGTATTTATTGTAGAGATGAGGTCTCACTAAGTTGCCCAGGCTGGTCTCGAACCCACGGGTTCAGGCAATCTACTCACCTCGGCCTCCCAAAGTGCTGGGATTTCAGGCTGAGTCACCGCGCCCAGCCACACCTCGACTTTTTCATCAGCAAAATGATACCTATGCATAAGGTGGTTTTAAGAACTAATAAGAAGAATAACAATAAACACATATAGTACTTAACTCTGCCAGATACTATTCTAAGCACTTTTCATTTTCATCTGTTTATTCATTTACTCCTCTACAAAACCTTATGAGATAGAAACTAATATCCCAATGGAAAGACAAGAAAACTGAGACTCCAGGAAGCTAGTAATTTGCCCAACTAGTAAGTGGCAAAAAATATATGTATATATATAAAATAAAATCATGTTTCTGACCATTCCACCATTCTTGAGATAACTTGTGTTAAAAGCTTAGTATAGGCCGGTCTCGGTGGCTCAGCCTGTAATCCCAGCACTTTGAGAGGCCTAGGTGTTTGGATTGCCTGAGCCCGCGGGTTCCAACCAGCCCGGTAACTTGGTGAGATCTCGTCTCTACAATAAATCAAAAATTAGCTGGGCATGGTAGCACATGCCTGTAGTTACGACTACTTGGAAGGTTGAGGTGCAAGGATGGCCGGAGACCAGCAGTTCGATGCTGGGGTGACTGTGAGCGTGCCACTGCACTCCAGCCTGGGCAACAGAGACTCCGACTCAAAAGAAAAAAAAGCTGAGTATAATACCTCAGCCAGGTGCAGTGGTTCATGCCTGTAATCCCAACCCTTTAGGAGGCGGAGGTGGGAGGCTGAGCACACCTTGCTTGAGCCTAGGTTCGAGACCAGTCTAGGCAACACAGCAAGACCTTGTCTCTACAAAAATAAAAATAAAACAAAAATTAGCCAGGTGTGATAGCGATAGCACGCCTATAATCCTAGCTACTCGGAAATCATGATGGTGCCAGTACACTCCAACCTGGGCAACAGTGAGACTCTGATTTTTTTAAAAAATTTAAAAAAACACCAGGCGCAGTGGCTCATACTTATAATCCCAGCACTCTGGGAGGCAAAGGTGAGAGGACTGTCTGAGCTCATGTTTTCAAGACCAGCCCGGGCAACTTGGCGAGACCTCATCTCTACAATAAATCACAAAATTAGCTGGGTGTGGTGGCGCATGTCTGTAGTTCCAGCTACTTGGGAGGCCGAGATGGAAGGATCGCCAGAACCCAGCAGGTCGAGGCTGCGGTAGCCGAGAGTGTGCCACTGCACTCCAGCCTGAGTAACAGGACTCCAACTTAAACAAACAAACAAACAATAGAAGGCTTAGTATAATACTGGCATACAACAAATATTCAATAACTAACATTTATTAAAAAATATTTTTTGGCCGGGAGTGGTAGCTCAGTCTGTAATCTTAGCACTTTGGGAGTCTGAGGCAAGAGGATTGCCTGAGTCTAGGGGTTCGAGACCAGACTGGGCAACCTGGAGACCTCATCTCTACAATAAATACAAAAAAAAAAATTAGCCGGGCATGGTAGCACGCGCATGTAGTTCCAGCTACTTGGAAGACTGAGGAGGAAGAATCGCCTGAGCCCAGCAGGTTGAAGCTGTGGTGGCCATGAACGCGCCATTGCACTCCAGCCTGGGCGACAGAGTAAGATTCCAACTCAAAGATTTTTTTTTTTTGCAAGATTCTGAGGTTACACTGGGGCTCAGCAGGAAAGAAAATCATGATCAATAGGTGATGCCTGCGTGAATATAGCATGCTTTAGTGATCACCTTTGTGCTACAGGTTTGCAATTCCTCTTCCACACAAAACCAAGAATCCTGATGTCTGACTGCCTAAAGGTTTCCATCTTTATCTCTGTGTCCATGGGATCTGAGATAAGGCTGTCACCATCTGACACCAGATTATCACTTCCACTCTCTCCTACTAATTCATTCTCCGCCCAATTGTCAGAGTACTCATCTTCCGAGAAGATGCTTTCCTCACTTGCTCCCTTTCAAGGAACTGGTTACCACATCAAATCAAAATTCTACTCCCATGCTTTCAAGGGCCTTAATAAGACACTGAGGGAACAGGCCTTTAACCCTTGTTCCAAGGCTCAAGTGTCTACTTACAAAATGAATACTTGGTATGAGTGGCCATGTCTCATTATGCAGAGAATAGCAATGTTTGTGCTACTTTAGAACAGTGATAAGAAATTTTTTTATCTTATGCAATTTTTAAATTGTAAGTATTTATTTTGGACACAGCCCAATGTTTAAAAATCAGCTATTTGATGATCTCATTTTATTAAAGAATGAAATAAACTTGATCAGAGAAGGTCATAAAGTGAATAATATCAAAGAAAATATCTGCATTCTTATTTGCAAATTTTAAAATGCTGCATTAGTAACATTACAATGTTAATATCAAGGTAAATTTCAGATAGTTTTCTGAAATTTAGAACCTGAATCATAGAGAGACCCTCAAATAATTGGAATTGGAGAGTCAGAACTAAAACAAAAAAAGAAGTCATACATCCTTAATATTTAAGTCCAAACAATGTGTCCATTTCCAAAAGAATACCTTATGAGGTTAACTAGAGCAAATAAAAATGTAAGAATCACTGGGGCTTATATCAAGGGGCTGCTTTGAAAAAGACACAAGTCATGAAGTAAACCAGTCTGAATTAATGTCTCTAAGCCAACCACACCAATGGACAAAAATAACATGAATTTAATTTAAAAATTAGAAAGAGAATCAAACAATATGTGCTTTGAAGACTTAGCAATATGCCAAATGTTTAGTTGGCCTCTCCACTTGGCATGAAGAGATGCAAGATTATACTAGAAGTTCATCAGATTTGCTTAGAAATGCAAATAATTTCTGACAAAAGCCACATCCAGATGTAACTACATCCAGATTATTCCTGAGTTGAACATTCTGATGTCAACTCAGGATTTCTGAATGTACCCTCACACATCCAATTGGACAGTTCACATGTTCAGATAGCTGGAATAAGCAAGTCAACAGGTACCCATACAGAGTTTTTTGTTTGTGTTTTGTTTTAGAGGGATTGTTATTGTTCCTTCAATTGAGAAAGGTGGTCTTCCTAGTTGAAAGCATGAACTGGGATTCAATTTGATGAAAGGTTTGCTGATTCATATGAAGTTATGACTAAAAAAAAATCAATACTGGAAGAGGTGATGTATATAGTTAGGCTGGGAAGTTAAAGACAAATTCTAGAATTTGCTATTTATTCAACAAATATTGATTGCACAGCTGTAATCCATCAGCCCTAAGGGATGGAAAGCTGACTTCAGAGATAACCATGAGTCATTTCTTGCAGTTTCAGTTAAAGCCACCTATAAATCTTTCATAGGATCAAGAAAAAAAGGTTAGCATTAGAATCACAAATCCAATAAGTTAATGAACAATGTTTCTAATTGATAACTATATCCACCCAGAAAGCACCTGGCATTTCCTGGGTAGCATCCGTATTATTTCCGCTCACATTTCTTCTATGCCTCATGTTTTTTAGCAAGATTGATCATGCTTCACTTCTCTGTAAAATGTAATCTCGCTCCCTGGACTGTAGCTGTAAGTAGGACTGGGAAGGGTCTTTAAAGGAGGGAACTGATCAAACTGAGTTCATTAAGTCCTGTGTGCTGAAAGTAAGAAGAGGTAACTATTATTAACGCTTATTCATAACTATTTTTATCAGTCCCTCTCAAGCACTAACCCCAGAGACATCCTCCTTTCCAAGAGCAAATCTCTTTGCTGAAGATATCCTCAGAACACAGGTCCTTTTCAATCTCCCACCAGCAATAAGAATCCTATGAAACAGGGAAACAGGAGGCAAAACTGGCTTTGAAGATTGAGATAACAGGTAAAGGGTTTAGGTTATCTGCCTTGTAATTTAAATGTTGGTGCTTACTTTCTAAGAGGAGTAAGAAAACAAGTTTCTTCTTGAAATTCCCAAGAACCAGCTGACACACAAATTACAGAAGTGGCAAAAAAATGTGCTGGATGTATGCTTGAACAGAAACCAAGCAGCCAATTCATTTCCCAGGTAGATTCTACTAACATTCATGCCTTTGGATGAAGAAGCCCTAATGGGGCTTCCTGCTGGAAGACATGAACTTGTGTTAAGAATAAGCACAGATATTCACAGTGGAGCTATAAAATGACCACTATAATTCAGTTGCAGGGTATATTTTTGAAGTTCAATTTAGCATTCATCCTGAAAACATTAAATCGTCAATCGAAGTAAAGTCTGGAAAAAATAAAACAAAACACAAGGGCTTAACCTCTGGGTAAAACAACCCTCAAAATATTGAAACAAAAGCAAACATTCAGGTGTAATTAATTTATCTGCTGGAACAAATCTGCCTTATTCACCTTGACAGGGCCTTGAATCATGAGACCATAAATCATATCCTAGTGATATTCATTATACTTTTGGAAACGCCTTAAAGCCAAAGACTTCATGTTATTCTCAGAGATTAGCAGGATGTTTGGAAAGCAGTGTGCTCACGGGCTTACTTTAAAATTGTCTGCTTTACTTACTACTAAACACTGATTTCCAGAAAGCAAGCCACACCACTCTACCCCCCACACTGGAGATTTTTTTTTTCAGTTCTCTAAATCTTCTAAATTATTTATTCCTTATATAAATTTTCTTTTACACTTCAGGAAATATGGCATCTTAGACTCCGCTATCAGCACTGTGGAGTGTGTTTGTGTGTGTGACCTCTCAAGAGATTTTATTTTGTGTACTTCTAGATTCTTTGAAATACAGAGCATCAACATTTTGTTAGCTAGGGTTGATACAGTCAGCCAGCAAAATTAAGTGGTTTGCTATTCTGTGACGCCCACAACATTGTGTTCTGAGTCTACCTTCTGTCTTCTGTAATGCAAGTGAGACGTACATGTCTACTAGTGCTTGATTTTTTTTAATGGATGATTTGACATGGTAGGGGAGCTTAGGGCATGATAAAATATAGAAAATTGTTTACATTTATCTCCTTTCTGCAGTTTGTAATGAGGGGTTCTTTTGTCTCTTCCTCATTTAACTGTTCTTTTCTTCTTGAGGGTTGGAGAATATCTTTTCAAGAGCATTCACTGATAAATGAAGTATTCTGGAGAGTTACATGTACCTCTTAGACACAGTCTTAGAATATTTAATATATTTTTAAGTTGCCTTCCAGTATCTGTTCACTTTTAGTATGGCACAACAATAGATTTTTTTAAAATTGGTTTTATTTGAAAGATGTGGGTATACAAGTGGTCACGGTATAGGTAAAGTTTGGGCCTCCCTTTGGTCCCTACTTCGCCTGGCTTGAGATCAGGTACCCTTATTAATATGATGTGCCCCCGCCCCCCGGCAGTGGCTGGCTACTGCCAATCCCTAGTGTGGGTTGATTTAGAGAAGGTTCCGGAAAATTCGCTTGCGGCGACATTCCATTGCTTTGAGTCTCTCATTGGGGGCTTTCAGCGAAGGCTTAAATTATCCAAGTGAGGGAGAATGTCTTAAAAGTCGCTCCCAGACGGCAGAGAAGTAACATCATACGGGAGGAAAGGCGTGCGGCGGCGCCCTGCAGGGGCGAAGCTCCGTCTTTCTAACCCTCGCCCCTCCCTCGGCCAGAGACAGCGCGGTGGTCTCTCTGCAGGCCGACATCATCTCCAAGGCTGCCCTCCGAATCCGAACCAGAAGCAGCCGCGCACCCGCGCCCAGATCACGGCCAGAGTCCCGCCCCGCCACGGGAGCCGCC
>NW_007247338.1:152639-155915 GCF_000164805.1 Carlito syrichta
CCTGCCGTGTGGCCTGGGCATCCGTCTGGCCGCTGCAGCTCCGGCCGCGGTGGCTTTCGCTGGAAGGCACTGCAGCGGGGGGACACCCGCACCCAGCGAGGAGGCGCCCGATCGCCGGCCTCGGCCGCGCCTCCTCCCCCTTCCCCTCTGCGGACCGGTGGAGCTTTGCTGGTTCCGCTCGCTCGGGCTCCGTGCGTGGCCCTCCTCCTCTCCCTCCTCCTCTTTGGGGTCGCACACCCCAGCGCAGGGGGCTAGCAATGCCCTCGCAAGCCCGCCCGCCCCGCCCCGCCCCTGCAGCCGCGGTCCCTGCTGCCGCCGCTGCAGGAAAAGAAACTGTCACTGCGATGGTCCCGGCCTCCCCTGCCCCGGCCCCTGGGTGCCGCCTCCGCCTCTGCCTCCGCCCCCTCCTCCGCGGCGGCCTCCCGCATTCTGCGGAAAAGGCTCGCAGGTGAAAGCAGGTCCCTGCGGATGGCCTAGAGCGACGATGAACCGGTTGGGTGCGATTTTCCCACCTGAAACCCTGAATGTCTCCTCCCCAGCCCGGAACCGCCTGGACTCCCCCTCCGGTCCCCCCCGCCATCTCACCCAGATGGATAGGAGTGGTGGTGCCTTTGACGCTTGCAGAATACACAAGCCTAGATAGCTGGAGTTGGCCGTGAACGTGGCTCTGGCGTCGAGGGAAGGGTAGGGGCTAAATACGAATAGTAGGAATTGAGATTTACCCATAATTGACACCCCCCATGAAGCACCTTAGCTCTCCCATCGCCCAGCTTTATGTACATGGAGATGCAAACTATTATATCTGCTAGATATGATTACATGCAGGGTTTTTACTATGGTCCTGGCACTGTGCCAGTCACTCGATACACGTAATCGTATTCCATCCACTACCGCTGTGTGTGTATACGTATATATGTGTGTCCTCATTTTTTCCCCCATGGTTGAGACACAGAGAAGCAAATTATTACAGGTTACCCATTTAGAAAGTAAGAGAAACGGAGATTTTGAACTCTGATCTGACTCCAAAAGCTGTTTCTGTTGGCTGGACAGATTCTATTAATTTGTAAAGGTTTTATGAACACTGCTGCTGCTGGTGAAACAGGTGCTTTTCTTGAGCTTGATTGGGAGGATCCCTCCAAGTGAGAGATGTGACTGCAGAGTGGGGTGGGGGAGCATTGGTTTTACTTTGTTTTTCCTCTGGACACCAAGTTTCTAGCCCCGGCTCTGACACCAGCTGAGTAATTTTGTCTCAGGCATTACACTTCTTAGGCCTCATCTACCTGTTTGGGTTTTTAAAATAAAGAGCTGTGATTGTTGGAGGCAGCTTGCAGCCTTGATTTTTTTTTTTTTTTTTTAGTTCATCAGGGTCTCACTCTGTCTCCCAGGCTGGAATTCAGTGCTACCATCCATAGTCCCCACCACTCCCATATACTCCACCTCACTGACATTGGAGGATATGGTAGACATTCAAGTATGTAGTTCTGGACCAGATCATCTCATGACCTCCTGGACAACCTAAAATTCAGTGATAATTAAGAAGGCTAACAAGAAGGCACCGTCATAGCTCACAACTGCCTTGACCTCCTGGGCTCAGGCAATCCTTCTGCTTCAGCTTCTCAGGTAGCTGGGACTATAGGTATGCACCACCACACACAGGTAATTTTTTTTTAATTTTTAGAGACAGGATTTTGTTATGTTGCTATGTTGCCCAGGCTGGTCTTAAACAACCCTCCTGCCTTGGCCTCCCATAGTGCTGAGATGACAGGTATGAGCCACCGCAGCTAGCCACACAGCCTTGATTTTTAAGAAGCAACAGTTTGGCCGGGCGCAGTGGCTCAAGCCTGTAATCCCAGCACTTTGGGAGGCTGAGGTGAGAGAATTGCCTGAGGACATGGGTTCAAGAACAGCCTGGGCAACTTGGCAAGACGTCATCTCTACAATAAGATAAAAAAATTAGCTGAGTGGTAGCACGCGCCTGTAGTTCCAGCTACTTGGAAGTCTGAGGCGGAAGGATCTCCTGAGCCCAGCAGGTCGATACTGGAGTGGCCGTGAGTGTGTAACTGCACTCTAACCTGGGCGATGGAGTGAGACTCCAACTCAAAAAAGAAAAAAAGAAACAACAGTTTTTGTTTTTCTTATTTTGAAGTTGGTTCTAAATGTTCAAATAAAGAAATTTCACAAAAATTCAAACTTTTGGCGTTTTCTGAAAAATTGTAAGATTCGGTAACATTTGATCTAGGGTGGGTTCTAGTGACCATCAACTGAAACTGAGAAGCAGTTGGGGAAGATGCTCTTCATTTTCCATAATCCCCACCACTCCCATATCCTCCACTTCACTGACATTGGAGGATATGGTAGACATTCGAGTATGTAGTTCTGGACCAGATCATCTCATGACCTCCTGGACAACCTAAAATTCAGTGATAATTAAGAAGACTAACCAGATTCTTAAAAAGGATTATAAAACAAAAAGAGACTAAATAGTGTCTTGCTATCTAGCAACCAAATTCTCATAAGAGCTAAAAATGATCCAATACTCACTGTCCCCCACCCTTTGTCAGCCCAGGCATCATCATGTGACCTAAGTTCAGCCCCAGAGGCTTCTATCCAATTCCTTGAATCTGGATTCTGTGATTCAAAGAGGAGACATTTCAGAACTATCTCCATTTCTATGAAGTGGTATTTGTGTCCATGAGTGCTAGAGGTGACAGGTAGTAGTGTCCACTGTGGCAGTGTCAGTGGTGTCCTAAGTGGTCTGAGTGGTGTATCCTGTTCTAATTCCAGCTGCTGAGCTCCGCTGCAATGTGAAGAACTGATTCTCCAGCTCTCTCGTCTCTTTGGCATGCCACCTACCAATCTTTCAGTGTATTTCTCTTCTAAGTTAGCCAGAAATGATTTTAGTGTTTGCCACCAGGAACTCTAATACAGCAACTTTCAGAGTGATTCAAGCTCCATTTCTCTTTCATTAATTAAGTTAATAAAGAGTAGGCACCAATGTATTGATACAACTTTTTTTTTTTTTAGTTGGAGTCTCACTCTGTCACCCAGGCTGGAGTGCAGTGGCGCGCTCACAGCCACCGCAGCCTCGACCTGCTGGACTTAGGCCATCCTACCACCTCAGCCTTTCAAGTAGCTGGAATTACAGATGCATGCCACCACACCCAGCTAGTTTTTGTTATTTGTTGTAGAGATGAGGTCTCACCAAGTTGCCCAGGTTGGTCTTGAATCCCTGGGCTCAGGCAATCCTCTCGCCTCAGCCTCCCAAAGTGCTGGGAT
>NW_007247338.1:155935-190794 GCF_000164805.1 Carlito syrichta
GAGCCTAAGGGTTCGAGACCCGCATGGGCAACTTGGCGAGACCTCATCTCTACAATAAATCAAAAATCAGCCGGGCGTGGTAGCACGTACCTGTAATTCTGGCTACTCGGAAGGCTGAGGCGGAAGGATCGCCGGAGCCCAGCAGGTCGAGGCTGCGGTGGCCGGGAGCGGCCACTGCACTCCAGTCTGGGTGACAGAGTGAGACTCCAACTCAAAAAAAAAAAAAAAACTCGATCTCAATAGTAATTAAAAGTGCAGATTTATTAAAAGATAGGATTTTCATCCATAAATCATATTAGTGAAGATTTCTTATTAATAAACACTTCTCACTGATGAGGGTGTGAAAGGGAGCCCTCTTATCTGGTGAGGTAATTGTGGCACACTGTCAGGAGAGGAATTTATCAGTTTGTAATGAAAGCTGTAAAATGTACCCCCCCACACAGTAATTCCACTCCTAAGAAAATCTGAAATGAAGGATAAGATTTCTCCACTGAGATATTTGTCATCAATTTCAGACATTAGAATTATGTTTATGATGGGTTTTTATGACATTGAAACTTCTTATTATAGGCCAGACACAGTGGCTTATGCCTGTAATCCCAGGATTTTGGAATACTGAGGCAAGAGGATCATCTGAGTCCAGGGGTTCAAGACCAGCCTGGGCAACTTGGCGAGACCTTTTCTCTACAATAAATCAAAAAACTAGCAGTGCATGGTGGCACGCACCTGTAGTTCCGGCTACTTGGAAGGCTGTGGTGGGAGGATCGCCTGAGCCCAGCAAGTTGAAATTGTGTTAGCCATGAGTGTGCCACTGCATTCCAGCCTAGATGACAAAGTAGGGATAATAACAATAGGAAGGGAAAGAATTCATATTATTTTACAAAGAAGAGTAAAGAATTCAAAGACTGTGACTCCTCTCTCATTTGCTTAGATGATGGCAAACGTAGTAATGGGGCATTATATTCTAAATTGCTTTATTAAGTAATGCTATGCTTGAGTATTTCCAGCAGATATAAGTGACAAAACGTCAATACCGTTCTCAGTGAATGAGTAATATGAAGTCAGCACTCAGATTTTTTTCCTTTCTTACAACATCAGAGCTAGATCTGTTCAGAAAAGCTGGAATGGCCTCAGAGTGTTGGTATTCAAGGCAGAGGACCCTTCTTGCCTCTGACTGGGCAAAATATAGGCTCTCTCTCTCTCTTTAAGGCACCCCAAAGGCCAAGAGTTTGGGGCAGTCTCTCATCTTCCTATCTGTTGACATCCTAGTTGGATCTTATTTCTTGGAACTGACAGTACAAAGAGAAAGTAAGCAGAGTTGAATTTACATTCCTCAGGGAGCTAAAACTACATTTATGTTTCGTACTCCTCAAGTTGTTTGGTATATATGCACATTAAGTGATATAATTACCACATTCTCACGGAGCATTCTTGCTGACACCAAACAGGCCGGAATCCTTGTTTTTTGTTTCAGACTTAGAATTTCCTGGCTCGTGTCTGTCTCTAAAGTCAAAGTCTCCAGGGAAAGACAAGAACTAAAATACCCAACTGATTCTATTGGAAAAAATATTCATCTCAAATATTATCATGCACTTAAAAGTATGTACCTGAGAAAATATTATATTCTTAACAATGCATGTTCTTAAAATTCTGTTTGTGCTGTTGTTTATACCAATGGGTCACCAAGGATGGCTCAGGGGTCCCTGAAATCTTTTCAGACAGTTGGCAAGATCAAAACTCTTTTCATAAAAACACAAATACATTATTTGACATTTTTCACTCTCATTCTCCATGGAGCAGAGGGACTCAGAGCTACATGGTGATATCACCACAGCTAAAATGCAGGTGCAGAGAAGAGGATTCAGTCATCTGTTAAACCAGACATGAAAGAGATTTGTAAAAGTAGAAACATTTTCTTACTAACTTTTGTTTTGTTTTGGAAAATAATTATATTGTAATAGAAATGTGATATTTGTGCCATTCACTTATTATTTTTAGGTAAGGTAATAAAATATTTTTAAAGCTTCTATTTTAAGTTCAAACGTAATAAAAATGGACAGATATAACACAGAAAAGCAAAAGTGCTCTAGAATTATTGATATCATTTTAAGAGAACTTTTAAAAACATAAAGGAGACTTAAGTCCAAAAAGTTTGAGAAACACTGGTCTAGGCTTATTAAGAAACTAACAAGTTCCAAATAGCCTATTTTTTATTTGAGGAATTATACCATAACTGTGGTAATTTCTCTTATGTCACTAAACACAGGAAGCAACTGCTTCAAAATTGGAAACTGCAGGCACATTTGATGTTTTCCACTCATGTGATTTATTTTGGTGCTCTTTTCCTGTTAGTCACTTTAAACTTAGATAGTTTTAGATCCATTATGTTCCTGTACCCACATACTGGATGAAGTTTGGGAATACCTGGATCCTTGTCTTCTGTTGCTATTTACAAATGGTCCTGGGTCTCATCCACCTGAGCCTGTTTTTTGTTTTTTGTTTTTTTTCCATTGGAAACCTGGGAATAATGGCTCTAATAATAACCTGAAAATAATAGCTCTTAAGGTAGCGAGGAAGCTAATGAATATGAGCATATTCTGAAAACTATCATGTTCTTTGCAGATATGATGCTTACTACTACTACTACTACTAGACATTTCAATATACAGGCACATATTTGATGAGAAGTGCAATTATCTCTTCAACTGAAAGTATTTGATCCCTTGGATTTTGGTCCATAAAGCATTGGTAAACAGCCAAATATTAATAGTTTAGGGTATTCAATTTTTTAAAAAGATTTTCTTTTGCAGGCAGGTTTACAGACATGAAATATGTGTGTGTAAGGACAGAATGGTGGAGGGAGAGCTGGAGGGAGGTGTTGAAACAGCATCTGATCCTCATAGTTAAAATGTATCCCATAAGAGTCGCATCTCCCCTGGGTCTGCTGTAATGCAACAGAAATCCTTCCATCACAGACTTTTGCTGTTATTTAAGTTATTCAGTAGGCTTGAGCAGCTTCCCCTTAAAAGTAAAGTGCCAGATATACAGATGGTATTGTGCTGGTTATTTAAATTTAAAATTTCTTTGGTCAACAGAAAAACAATATTTTCTGCTTGAAGAAAAATGTGACTGCTGGAGATTTCACTGGAGTAAATAATACTATCTTAAAATAGACTTTTAAATTTACCTAGGGCTATATAAGCAAAGACATGACCTTTTCCAAGGATAAGTAGTAAAATTAGCCAATCCCTAAATACATATTTAGGCATGTACTTTTGGGCTTAACACTTAGGCTCATAATGTTAATAACACTTATGTCTTAGTCTGCTCAGGCTACCATAACAAGGTACCACAGACTGGTTTGTTTAAACAATGGAGACCTATTTCTTATAGTTCTGGGGTCTGGGAAGCCTAAGATCAAGGTGCTGGCTGATTCAGCCCTGGTGAAAGTCCTCTTCCTGACTGTAGACTGCTGCCTTCTAGCTATGCTCTCATATCACTGAGAGAGAGATCTGGCCACCAATCCTATCAGATTAGTACACCATCCTTATGACTTCACTTCATCTTAATTACCTCTTGAAAGCCCTACCTCTAAACATAGTCAGATTGGGGGTTAGAGCTTTAACATATGAATTTTGAAAAGATACAATTGAGTCCATAGCAACTTATTTGGCTTTTAAAATTAAGTATAAAATAGACCTTGAATGAAACCATATAGTTTTATACCAGTCTCTTAGAAACCATAGGATCCCTTGTACTCCAAAGGAGTATAATCATGAATGTGTTATTTTATACATTGATTTATTCAGTTTATCTGATTAAATGTCAAACTTTGTCATCATCATTTACTCTGTCATAATATATTACTTATATTTTCAGACACTGGGGTAAGCACAAAGAAATATACACTCTTCTCCAAAAAGAAAATGGAAATTCTAAGGGATTGTTGATATTGTCTTTCTTTGACTTAATTATTTTATTTTATTTTTTAAAGTTGGAGTCTTACTCTGTTGCCCAGGCTGGAGTGCAGTGGCATGCTCACAGCTCATGGCAGCCTCGATCTCCTGGGCTCAGGCGATGCTTTCGCCTCAGTCTCCTGAATAGCTAGGACTACATACCACCACATCTAGCTAATTTTTACAATTTTTTAAATTGTAGAGACAAAGTCTCTCTCTGTTGCCCAGCTCATCTCTAACTCCTGGGCTCAAACAATCCTCCCATCTTGGCCTCCCAAAGTGTTGGGATAACAGGTGTGAGCCACCTTCTCAGCCAGCGATATAAATTTTTACTGTGCACCACAAAGATGCCAAAGAAAGTGTTTGTGTAATGCTAAACATTTTTTTTCTTATTTTTAGTATATTATAAATGGCAGCTGCTCCAAGATTTTTGTTGTGCTCCTCCCCTACTCCAAGCTTTATTAGTATCGCCCAAACACTCCCTGTGCAGGATGTGTGTGTGTGTGTGTGTGTGTGTGTATTTGTTTTTGTTTTTGTCTTCCCCTCCCTTCTTTGGTTTGGTTCTTTATTATGTAAATCAGTATAACCTTCTAGACTTATTTCCAATCATCTGGTCTTACTTTGTCCAGATTCCATCCAAGAACAGACCAGAAACTAGCTCAGCAAGCAAGAAGCCTCTCACCACCTCCTGCTGTTTTCCAAGTCCGAGAAGAAAGCAGACAACTGCCAAAATGCATAAACAACTGGGCATGGCGGCACCCATCTATAATCCCAGCTATTTGGAGACTGAGGCGGGGGGATCACTTGAACTCAGGAGTTCAAGTTTGCAGTGAGCATGATCTTGCCACTGCACTCCAGCCTTGGCCACAGAATATGACCCTGACTCTTATAAAGGAAAAAAAAAAAAGGGTATAAACATGTTTTTTTTTTGCCACATGTACATCTGAGGCAGAAGGAAAGAATCCAAAAGTGCAGCGTGAAAGATATTTAGGTGGTATTCAACCTAAAATAAAGGTTTATGTATCTGAAATCTCATCAGATAAGTACCCAGGTACTTCTGGGTGACTAAAGATATCTTACTAAATTTCTCATATAAAAATTCAATAAACTTCTATATTCAACCAAACGGCCATTATTAACCCCCCAAAAGTTGAATTTTTGTTCTCCATATGGGACCTTTAGAAAGTTAAGATTGAGTAGACGACCCCTCATACCACCTTGATCCCAAACAAGTCGGAGGCAATAATTCACGCCTATTATCCCATCTTGGTTGGTGGATGCGAGAGGATTGCCTGAGCTCAAGTGTTGGAGACCAGCCTGAACAACTTGGTGAGAACTTGTTTCTACAATAAATCAAAGAATTAGCTGGGTGTGGGGGCGTGCACCTGTAGTCTCAATTACTTAGAAGGCTGAAGCAGAAGGATCACCTTAGCCCAGCAGGTTGAGGCTGGCGCGAGGGTGCCACTGCACTCCAGCCTGGGTGATAGAGAGAGACTCCCACTCAAAAAGCTAAATAAATAAAATAATTTTAAAAGATCCAAAGCATTCTTTTGTACTTGTATTATTAAAATCATGAACATAAGCCATTTTGCAAGGTCATTTACTCCAACCGTTAAGAAAAAAAGCTTTGAGAAATCTTCATACCAATTTCCATAGATGTTGCACTAATTTACACTCCTATCAAGTGTATAAGCATTCCCTTTTCACTGTATCCACACCAACATCTATTTTTTTGATTTTTTAATAATAGCCATTCTGACTGGTACAAGGTGGTACCTCATTGTGGTTTTAATTTTTTTTTTTTTTTTTTGAGTTGGAGTCTCACTTGGTCGCCCAGACTGGAGTGTAGTGGCCGCTCCCGGCCACTGCAGCCTTGCCTGCTGGGCTCTGGCGATCCTTCCGCCTCAGCCTTCCGAGTAGCCGGAATTACAGGCATGCGCTATCACGCCTGGCTGATTTTTTGATTTATTGTAGAGATGAGGTCTCGCTGCCCAGGCGGGTCTCGAACCCGCAGGCTCAGGCAATTCACTCACCTCAGCCTCCCAAAGGCGCGGGATTACAGGCTGAGCCACCGAGCCCGGCTGTCGTTTTAATTTAAGTAACTAAAAGTAGGTCTACCATTTGATCCAGCAACCCCACTGCTAGGTATCTATCCAAACGTACAGAGGCCAGTATACAAAAAAGACACTTGTACTCATGTTTATCACAGCTCAATTCACAATCACAAAGATGTGGAATCAACCTAAATTGCATTAATTGATCAGAGAGTAATGAAAATGAGATATACCATGGAATACTATTCAGCCATGAAAAAGAGTGAAATCATGTCTTTTGCAGCAACTTAGATGGAATTGGAAATCATCATCCTAAGTGAAGTAATGCAGGAATAGAAAACCAAATACTATGTGTTCTCATTTGTAAGTAGGAACTGAGCTAAGGGTCTGCAAAGACATATAGCATAATATAATGGACAATGGAGACTTCAAAGGGGTAGAATAGAAAGGGGAAGGAGGGATGAAATATCACCTGTATGGTACAATGTGTGCTAGCAGGAGATACAGGTACGCTTAAAGCCCAAACTTCATGCTGGGCATGGTGGCTCACACCTGTAATCCCAGCACTATGGGAGGCAGAGGTGACAGGATTGCCTAAGCCTATGGGTTTGAGACCAGCCTGGGCAACAAGGCGAGACCTCGTCTCTACAATACATTTAAAAAATTAGCTGGGGGGAGGGGGCGGTGCACACCTGTAGTTCCAGCTACTTGGAAGGCTGAAGTGGAAGGATCATCTGAGCCTAGGAAGTGGAGGCTGCGGTGGCCATGAGCGTACCACTGTACTCCAGCCTAGATGACAGAGCAAGACTCCAACTCAAAAAAGAAAAACAACCGCAAAAAAATCCAAACTCCTTCACCACTGTCAATGCATCCTTGTAGCCAAAAACCATTTGTACCTCTAAAGCTATTGGAAACAAACAAACAAACAAACAAACAAACAAACAAAGCTTTGGCATTAGATCTGAGTCTAAATTCTAATTCTGCCCCTTTGCAATTGTGTGACATTTGAGCCAGTAAATTAATTTTTCTGTTTCCTCATCTATACAACTGGGATAATAATACTCCTTTAAAAGGAGTTTGTAAGTATTCACTGGGCTGGTATACTATAGTGCTTAGCACAGTAATTAATTAGCACTCTGTGAGTATTCAATAAATTACCCTCATCATTGTCTGTAGTAAAGAAGAATTCTGGATTAGCAAGCAGTAGGAAAGGCTGAAACAGATGAAGAGACATCCCTGAATAATCCTGCAAGTTCATTAATTCACACAGTAATAAGTTGTATGTGAGGGTGCAGTGGGGGGGGAAGAGTCTATATTTACAGGGCATTTAACATGCAAATATCCAAGCTTATGTTCCTGGACAATGGTGCACCTTACTTGTGAGCTTCTGGTTCCTCTTTCAGCCCTGATGTCAGAGCCAAAGAGACATTTGCAATGCAGGCTAGACAGAGGAGACAAAGTGCATTTATCAGCAGATGTTTCATTAAGATCTGATAATGGCTTGATTTAAATCTGTACTGACTTAGCCTGAGAAAACTTTTGCAATAGAAATAACTTCCTCCAGCATTATCTCAGTGCCTGAAGAATAATAGGAATTCTGGAAGCTCATGGGTGATGGGAGAAGGAATTATGTGTGATCTTTAGTTTCTTCTTTTTTTCTTTATTTTTCTGATAGTATTATTTTCCCACTTTTCCAATATTTCTGAAGAGACTATCTATTACCTGTGTAATAATAAACATTTAACAAGTTGTAAAAGAAATACATCTCTTCTCTCTCTCTCTTTTTAAGTTGGAGCCTCACTCCTTTGCCCAGGCTGGAGTGCAGTGGCACGCATGCTCATGGCCACCCCAGCGTCGACCTTCTGGACTCCGGTGATCCCTCCGCCTTAGCCTTCCGAGTCAGAACTACAGACGCATGCTACCACGCCTGGCTATTTTTTATTTTATTGTAGAGATGAGGTATCGCCAAGTTGCCCGTGCTGGTCTCGAACCTGCAGGCTCAGGAAATTCACTTGCCTCAGCCTCCCAAAGTGCTGGGATTACAGGCTGAGCCACCGAGCCCAGTCACATCTCCTCTCTTACTAACACACCAGTGTAAAAGGCCACCTTGAAAGGGGCATCAGGCCATTGTGTTCTAATGATTTGGAGCCTTCAGACAAGCATCTAGGCTCAAGATGGTAAGCCCTTGAGTCTTTCCACAAGGTGTTCTTAGTTTGTAAAAAAAAAAAAAAAAAGTCTGCTATTAAAGGATAAAGGTTGGGCATGGTGGCTTACCCCTATAATGTCAGTATTTCCGAAGGCTGAGGCAGGAGGATTGCTTGAACCCAGGAGTTCAAGACCAGCCTAGGCAACATAGCAAGACTTCATCTCTACCTACTCCCCACCCCCCCAAAAAAATTAACTGGGCATGGTGATGTGTCCTTGCAGTGCCAGCTACTTAGGAGGCTGAGGTGGGAGGATCTCTTGAGCCCAGGGGGTTGAGACTACAGTGAGTTGTGATTATGCCACTGCACTCCAGCTTGGGTGACAGAGTGAGACTAACTCAAACAGAAAAAAAAAAAAAAAAGGATAGAGATACCTGATGCTGTAAGAGACAGGAGACAAATCTGCTTGGTCTTAAGAGTTTATACGCATACATACTAAGGACACCAGTGAGTCTTCTGATGAGGGGCTGTAGGATATACCTTAAGGCCCTGCTTTACACTAGATGTTCTTACAGGATAGATCTAGTGAGGCCCTAGGGAATCTAAAAGAACAGTTGGGAACCACACCTTCTTCCCTATTCCCCACAGTATCCTTTTACTTTTTACTTCTCTTCTTTTTTTGAAGACAGAGAGTCTCATTCTGTTACCCAGGTTGGAGTGTAGTGGCATGATCATAGCTCACCGCAGCCTCAAACTCCTGGGATCAAGTATTCCTCCTGCCTCAGCCACCCGAGTATCTGGGACTACAAGCACATGCCACCACACCCAGTTAAATTATTGATTGATTGATTGATTGTAGAGATGGGACGTTGCTATGGTGCCCAGGCTGATCTTAAACTCCTGGCCTCCACACCCAGCTAAATTATTGATTGATTGACTGATTGATTGTAGAGATGGGATGTGGCTATGGTGTGGTGCCTAGGCTGATCTTAAACTCCTGGCCTCCACACTCAGCTAAATTATTGATTGATTAATTGATTGGTTGATTATAGAGATGGGATGTTGCTATCGTGTCCAGGCTGATCTTAAACTCCTGGCCTCAAGTGATCCTCCTGCCTTGGTCTCGCAAAGTGCTGGGATTGCAGAAGAGCCACTGTGCCCATCCTGCCCTTTCTCTGATAGGATGATTTATTTGTCTTGAATCCCCAGACTTCGTAGGTTGCCATTTAGTCAGTTACTCTCCTATCTTTCAAGCAAATAGCCAACTATTTACCTCTTATCATAAAACTAGACTATTTCCAAAACAGATATCTAAAAAGAAAAAAATTAAAATTACTTGTGATCTTACCACCTGGAAAGAACGAATGCTTTGATATACTTACTCTTAGATACATCTATATACACAAACATACACACACTACTCCATATATCACTCTTTATGTTTCTTTTACCAAATTAGTATTTGAATATACATACTCTTTAAGAACCTTTTCTCTTTTAATATATGTTGGACATTTTTCCACATCTTTAAATTAGGAGGGTGCCAAAAAAAAAGTATACTCATTTTAAGAGAGGAAAAAACTGTATTAAACAGACAAGCTCAATATATATTATTGGCAAAAGATGAATACAAGTCACGTTTGACTTCTGCAATTACAAGAGGTGCTCAAAGTGGTTACCATCAGCATCCGACACTTCTGGTTATGGGGAACTACTGCAGGACTTGTCGCTGTGCGAGGCCTCCCAGATCTTCCTTTGTGCACGTCACACACAGCGTCTCAAACTCATCACAAATGCGTGCAACTGTCAGGCGTGTTGGAGGTTTTGTTGCATACCCAGGCTCCATTGTCATTGGACTTCCACAACAATGTTCTTGAATTTCAAACACCACTTCAAAAAGGTATTGCACTCCTTGAAAGACAACCATGCTGCCACCATTTTCTTTGACTGTTCTGCTTGTCGCATGGTGCAGCTAGCATTCATTTTTGTCTTTTTGGCTTTTTTTTTTTTTTGAGTTGGAGTCTTTAATGCCGTCTTTTGAGCGAACATCATACTACACATTGCTACCATAATTCAAATCAACCTTCTGGGCAAAATTCAACTTTGAAAATAATCACAGAGATTACATTGCTTAAAATGTGTGTACAGTTTTTGGCACTCCAGTATATTTTTGCAATATAACTTTTACATACAATTATATCAACTCAACAAAATGTCACCAGATGACCTCTAAATGCCTTGCACTGAGGTGCTATAGGAGCCCTTGTAAGTTACTGAGCCTCTCTGAGCATCAGCTTCAGATCTCTAAGATAGTAATGATAATTGTATCTACTTCAGGGTTTGTGGTGTGGGGTCCAATAAGATAATGGATTTCAGGTACAGATCAAGGTTCCTAGCATATAACAGATGCCCAGTAGATGCTTATATAAATATCATTATTAGTTGACTGCATCTTTCAAAGATGTCTGTCATCCTGACCAAGCAGGGCTATTTCATTCCCCAGTAGGTAGGACTTCCCACATTCTTTTCTTTTCTTTTCTTTTTCAGTCAGTCTCACTCTGTCACCTAGTCTGAAATGTAGTGACACACTCACAGCCACCACAGCCTCGACCTGCTGGACTCAGGTGATCCCTCAGCCTTAGCCCTCAAGTAGCTGGAACTACTGGCACGCACCACCACGCCCAGTTACTTTTTGATTTATTGTAGAGATGAGGTCTCGCCAAGTTGCCTAGGCTGGTCTCGAACACATGAGCTCAGGCAGTCCTCTCACCTCAGCCTCCCAAAGTACTGGGATTATAAGCGTGAGTCTAGATTGTAAAAATGACTAGATAAATTCTCACCATGTTGCCTAGGCTGGTCTCGAACCCGTAGTCCTAGGCCTCTCACCTCAGCCTCCCAAAGTGCCGGGATTACAGGACTGAGCCACAGCACCTCACCTTCTTTTCTTTTTTCAGAGATTGTAAAGTTTCACAGCATATTAGCAACTATGTTGGTCTGGAAATAGCCAGCCCAGTCTTCACTGACATCAGTTAGGACACATAAACTCTTTACATTGTATCATAGTTACATACACTCTACTCTAACCATTCCATCCTATCCAAAGGAAGACCTTCTGTTCAAAATTACTTTTAGGAGGGAATTGTTTTAACTATTGACAATGCATAGGAAAGTGCATAGTAAATTGAAAAATGATTTAATATCTTAAAATTGTTTCATAGAATTTAACTTTCCTTGTCATTTGGAGGAAAGGAGGCAGAACAACTTCAGAAGCAAAATAAAAAGTGACGGTGCACATATAATCAATATGTAAGTGAAATATACATTGTAGCCAGGTGCAGTGGCTCACGCCTATGATCCCAGCACTTTGGGAGGTGGAAGCGAGAGGATTGCCCAAGCTCAGGGGTTTGAGACCACCCTGGGCATCATGGTGAGACCTTGTCTCTACAATAAACTTAAAAAAAAAAAATAGCTGGGCATGGTGGCACATGCCTGTGGTTCCAGCTACGTGGAAGTATGAGGTGGAAGGATCACTTGAGCCCAGCAGGTTGAGGCTGCGGTGGCCATGAGTGTGCCGCTGCACTCCAGCCTAGGTGAGAGTGAGACTCCAGCTCAAAAAAAGAAAAAAGAAAAAAAGAAAGAAAGAAAGAAACATTGGAAATCTAAAGCATGTGAAAATATACACATAGACATAAATAAATTGAATGGAAAAAGTGCTCATAGATAATGATAGTAAATTATCTCTGAATAAGTTTAAAACACATTCCTGGGCAACTCCCTTGGGTTCCTTCCCACTGTAGGAGCTTTTCTGTTCTCTCAATAAATCCTGCTTTAAAAAACACACACACACAAAAAAAACCCCAGGTTCCTGGCCAGGCGTGATAGCTCATGCTTGTAATCCCAGCACTTTGGGAGGCTGAGGCAGAGGACTGCTTGAACCCAGGAGTTGAGACCAGCCTGGGCAACAAAAAGAGATCTTGTCTTTATAAAAAAAATCAAAAATCAGCTAGCATGGTGGCACACACCTGCAGTCCCAGCTACTGGGGAGGATGAGGTGGAAGGATCACCCAAGCCAAGGAGTTTGAGGCTGCAGTGAGCCATGATTATGCTACTGCCTTGGGCTACAGAGTGAGAACCCCTACGCAATAAACAAACAAACAAAAAATTCCTTTACTTTCCAATTCTTTACAAAATGTGTTACTTTTTTGCTAAAACTAAAATCTAACAAATGTTATGCTTTAAAAAGAAGTAAGAGTAATGTAATTTGTAACATGTGAGATTCTTTCTTCTTTTTTAAATTAAACCAGAAGATGGCCTGTAAGGTTAGACAATTTCCCACAGTCTGTGATTTTTTGAGAGAATGCAATATGATATTTAATTAATGTAAAATGTAGAAGTGGGAACATAATCAAAGTAGCTCATCTTAGAAGGAAAATGATATATACAGTTCACCTTGGAAAATTGTTAGAAAATAATTTTTTACTATAAAGATAATGTAAAACATTTTTAGACAATAAAGTCAATATTAAATTATGAACTCTTTGAGAGCTAATCCTTCAAGTATAACACTTAATTTTTATTTAATGATTCTTGGTTCAGTGTACATGAACCAAGAAATATTAACACTTAGGTCATTATCCAATTAGTATAAATGTGCTTGTACAACAACTCAATAAACAAAAATTATATCTTGCAAGAGCTGAGAAACATTGTTGCAGGGTCAGCAATCGACATGCGGTTACTCTCATCAATGGTCTTCATGACATTCAATTCTTTATATAGATTAAGATAACATCTCAAAGATTCTAGACACTCACTGTCTACGGATTCAACACCTTCAGAAACTATGTTGTCTGAGATTTTATTCCAAGTCCAGGCCCTTGAAATGCTATAGATATCCACGTCCTTTGTCTATAATACTCAACCTAGGTGAGATCTCTTATGCCTGGCTTTGGAAGATGGAAAAGGAGATTTATCCAACATCTAAGAGGACAAATGACCGACAAAAATAAAGGACAAGAAATGGGTGTGTATAGGCATTTTCCATTAAGAGGTGACCACTTTTTTTTAGTGTATTAGTCAGGGTTAATAGCTGTGAATGAAAGAAACCAAGCAGAAAATATTGGCTAGAGCTCACACACTCTAGATGATTCCAAGAACCAGGTTTGAGACATGCGGTTAGGGCCAATAATGGGAATTACGCTGCAGAACTGGTCTGGTGAATATGCCACTGATACCACTGTCAGGTTGAGTCACCGCGGTAAGCACTTCTGAGTTCACCAATGCTGATCATTGAACTTGTCTTAGGAGATAATTCTCCATTCGTGTCTTGCTTTTCTGCAGCTCTTGTAAGCAGAAGCACTGGTTACCTTTGTTCCAGATGATCTTTTCAAGTATGTTTGCCTAGCAAAAGCTTTAGAAGATAATAGTGTTTCACTTCAGAGCAAAGAGCAAGTTTACTGCCCATTATAAAGGATCCAGGTTCCTCCCCTGTTACACAACCACCACACATTCAGGCATCTATACAGGCCATCCACATCACCCTTGTGATAACTGGGGCCAAAGGGGAACTGAGGTACACACTGAGATTTATGTGGCTGGATGTGTTATGAATAATAGAGTCTTTGACATGAGGTTCTCATGTCTTTTACCAGCATTCCTGAAACTGTCGGTTTAATTTGTTAGCCTGCAAGTAGCTTAGTCTCAAACCCTTCACAGTTTTTCACCTTTCTGCTAGAACTGTTGCCATTACTGCTTTTAGAAACTGGAGGCAGACACTGGAATGAAAATGGCCAAGTCTCAACTTCTCTCAGAAATTCTAATTCTAAGCTCAGGTGATGCTTCTAATTGTTGGATCCTGGGTCATATGTCTATGTCTGAAGTGAATAGGAGTCTGAAAAATTCAATATATAGTTTTTCTTTTTTTACGTTTTCCATAGTGGGAAAGTCTTCAAACATATCTTGCCAAAATCATAGACAAATGTCCACTATATTAGTAGTCATTCTATATCTCTCAAGTTGAGATATGAAAGCATTCTCTTTTTTTCTGTGTGTTTCAAATATTTTACTTCAGTTCTTTTTTTTATATGATCAATATATTTTATTATGATATTGTGGGGTACAGTTAAGGGTTAGGTATACAAATATGCTTCATTCAGGCACCCTTGTGGATAAGAGGTGTCTCCCCATCCCCAGACAGATATTTACTACCATTAATTCCATCTCCCTCCTTTCCTGCCCATAGTTTCCCACTATTTCAGTCATTTTCTTACAGTATTACATTGGATGTTCAAGGTCCACTATATGAGTGAGAACATGTGATACTCAGATCTTTGTTTCTGTGAGAGATCACTCAGTATTATAGACTCTAGTTCCATCCAGGTTGCTGCGAAATTCATGATTTTGTTCTTTTTTATGGCTGCGTAGTATTCTATTGTGTATATGTACCACATTTTTTTAAACCAGTCCTCTTTTGATGGACAGCATGGTTGGTTCCAGGTTCTTGCTATTGTGAACAATGCTGCGATAAACATACATGTGCAGGTATCTTTTTTATGGAGTGATTTGAGTTCTTCGGGGTATATTCCCAGTAGGGGGATTTGAAAGCATTCTTAAAGTGGAGCACAGTGGGTCACGCCTGTAATTCCAGCACCTTGGGAGGTGGAGATGAGAGGATTGCCAGGGGTTTGATGCCAGCCTAGGCAACTTGGTGATACCTCATCTCTACAGTAAATCAAAAAATTAGTTGGATGTGGTGGCACGCTCCTGTGCTTCCAACCACTTGGAAAGCTGAGGCAGAAGGATTGCCTGAGCCTCGCAGGTTGGGGCTGCTGTAGCCGTGAGCATGCCACTGTGCTCCAGCCTGGGCAACAGAATGAGATTCTGATTCAACAACAACAACAGCACAACATTCTTAGAACTCTGTCAAGGGTTAGTTTCAAAGAAAGAGGTCTATAATATCCCTCAGGGAATGGCTTTTAAGTACAACATGGCTCTTAGCAGACTTGTTTGTGTCACTTGGCAAAAATACACCAGATGGCACTCTAAGTTGTAATTATACTTCTGCTTTCTTTTAACGAAAATGAATGAAGGGTTTTTTTTTTTTTCTTTTTCCACGGCTTGTTGTTAGGAGGGCAAGTCATGCACACCAGAATCCTTCCAAGAAAAGTAGAGGGATATAGCCACATCCCAGTTTTTCCAAATAAGATGATTTCCAGTGGTGTCATGTAATTTAGGACTGGAATGTAGTACATGCTAAAGGTGTCCAAGTCCTTCCATAAACATTGGTACAATTCAGTCATCAACGCCGGGGACAATAAGAGAGGAGAAAGATGAGTATGGTAATTCTGTAAGAGGATGGTGACTAGTGGGAGTTGGGAAGCTGGTCTCAGCAGGGAGAGTCCTACAAAGTCAAGTTGTTGGGAGCTAAATACGTGTTCAAGTCAATTTTCCTTACAGAAGGCTTGACTTGTGTGTGTATATTTTATTTTTAATTTGTGAGTAGCAGACATATAGGAATGTGTACACATTATAAACACAATGACTTAATCTAAAGTGAATGCACCTGTAAAATCGTAACCCAGGGCCACTGCCTTGCTAGACTCTGGTGTGGTCATGTGCTCTTTGAGCCATGGTTGTCACCATGCTTCCTGGCTTTGGGCCCCTCCCCCACCTTGGGGAGGTGAATCTCCTCTCTCTCTAATTTACCCATAAATAAACTATATTTTCTAATCTAAAAATAAACATAACCCAGAAGAAATAGAAATAGATTAAGAAATAGAAATAGAAGAAATAGAAAGAACATCACCAACAACTCAGAAACTCCCTGAGACTGTCTCCCAATTACTATTCCCTTTCATTCCCCAAAGGTGAGCACCACTCTGATGTTAACATGTATTAGTTTGCCTCTTCTAAAATTGATCAAGACAGAAGTATGAGTATATACTCATTTGTGTCCGGTTTCTTTGCTAAACACTATGTTTGTACAACTTATCTATATTTTCACAGGCAATAATAGTTTTTTTGATGCTACTAGTATATGTAAAGTATATTAAACTAGTATATCACATTTTATTTATCCATTCCATAGTTGATTAAATTTGAGTACAACTTTTGCTATTATCTTGCTATTGCAAATAGTGCTGCTTGAATATATCCGTACATCTTGATGCATGAGTATTTGCATTTTGGTTGGATATATGATAGAAGGAGAATTTTCTGGTCATGTATAGAATTTTAGTAGGTACTTTCAAACAGATTTCCAGAGTGTTTGTAGCAATTTATACTCCCATCTGCACTGGGGTTAAGCTTTGAAGGCCATCAACCCTCTGAAGACGTATGGAATCTTTCATTGTGGGTCATCGAATTATTTGTGTGACTAGCTGGGTTTGTGGGTTGAACTAAAGTATAGGAATATACGTCCAGGCAAGTCTCATATATTTTGGTATCAGCTAAGTCACTGCTTTATCTATCAAAACTTTTTTCCCTTTTTCCGCCTTTTTTTCTCCTGAATCATTGTGAAAATTTCCAAGTATAAACCCCTAAAGGTTAGAATTATAAACTAGGGGTCAAAATTCGGTCCAAATCGGATTCAAAAGCTCATGAGGAATTCAACTCACTAACTTGGTCATATCATAAATTTTCCCAGGATTGACTGCATATTTTTCTTTTCTTGTAGTTTCTGAGACGTACTTTTTATTATCTTCTTCTCGGAGACAGAATACTTACAGGTAAATAAGAAAAATTTGCAACTGTTCTGTTTTCTATTTAATATTTTAAACATAAAACACAAAAAAGATTGCATTTAATTTAATATTTTTCTACTGAAATGAATATTTTTAATTTTTCTTTATAAAATATATATAGCCAGGAATGATGTTAATATCCAGCACTTTGAGAGACAGAGGTGAGGGATTGCCTGAGTCCACAGGTTCAAGACCAGCCTGGGCAACTTGGCAAGACCTCATCTCTACAATATATCAAAAAATTAGCTGGGTGTGGTGGTTCGTGCTTGTAGTTCCAGCTACTTGGTAGAGGTGGAAGGATCACCTAAGCCCCATAGGTCGAGACTATGGTGGCCGAGACTGCACTGCACTACAGCCTGAGCAACAGAGTGAAACTCAGACTCAAATAAATAAATAAATAATAAAATATATACAAAGAAATATCTGACATACAGGATACTAACACCTTATGTTTATATGATATGTTTCTGAGTAGACCAGGCTGAATAACATTATACATAACAGTAGTATTTGTTGAGTAGTTATAATGTGCTAAGTGACTTATATGTACAATGTGTTATTCAATCCTAGAACAATCCTCTGATGTATGTACTATTAAAATATTATGCATTATTAAAATATTTATTTTAGTTATAGTTATATACATATTATTGCTATTTAATATTTATATTAACATATTCACTTTAACAATGCAGAAATGCAAGCATAGTGTATAAATTCCATGAGGCCAGATTCATTGTCAAGTCTTATTCACTACTGTATCCTGAGCATTTAAGATATTGCCTCACACATAGTAGTTATTCAATACAAATTTATTGACTAAATTCTTTTGGGCATAAGAGTCCTAGCTTTTGGCCTTTATTGACTAAATTAATGAATAAAAGTAATGAGCCCTAGGTTCTACAGCAAGTGGCCCAACTCTGAGCCCTGACCATCTGCTTTTAATCTCTGTGCTGTATTTCTAAAAAGAATGCTTCATTCAGTCCTTACATTCATTGATGAGTTTACGCCAAGAGATGGATCAAAAAAAGTTCTTGAGACCAGAGATGAATGGAGACTAGAATGAGACGAGATCCATTAAAAGGAGAGTCCAAATGTTTTCTTGGGCTTTCTGGATCACTGATTTGTTGATGCGAATGCATTACTGGCAGTCACTTAACTGAGCATATCTGACCTAGTATTTAATATCCTGACTATACTATATAAATAATCCAGCTCTGAGCCTAAAAAAATTTGGAGAATTAGGAGTTGGAAGGAATATTCAGGATCAGTGAGTTATTACATCCAAAGCTGGTCCCTTTTTCATCAAACCAGGCTTAGCCTATTTTTGAGTCTGGAGAGCTCTTGTTAAATGCACTTTGTCACATTGGCTCCTTCCTCTGTTTCCAGGAGAAGTTGTATCTGTGGAGAAACTTTGAATATATGTACCATAGTCCAATTATATAAGGAAATGTTAGACAACTAGGAGAGCTAATGACTCCTCATCATTTGATAGTCTAACCTATGTTTCTTTACATGGTGGCTGAATCTCAAAAGAAGGTTAAAAAAAAAAAAAGGAATGTCTCAGGTGCAGAACTGGCAAACATCTCATCTGGCCAAAGCAAACCCCAAGACTAGCCCATATTGATGATAAGAGCTGCCTGTAGGCTCAGGAATGGGAGGAACTGTTGATGGCCATCTTTGTAGACAATTTTCCACATGCTTCATAATCTAGGCACTTCACATCATTAGCTCATTTAATTTTGATGACTATTCTTCCACTTTACAGATAAAGACATTGATGTTCAGAAATCTGCTGGTCAATTGCCCACAGTCACTGAGTTTGTAATACAAAACCAGAGAAGAAATATTTTTTTTGTCTCTGTTTCCAAAGATGGTGTTCTTCTTAGTTAGGTCACAGAACTTCTTTATTTTGCAATATTGGTTAGGTATGATTTGGATGCAAATTTAAACAACTTTGAGCTCAAGTTTCTGTCATGTCAAAGATGAGGAAAATGAATCCTAAATAGGCTCAAATTCACACAGGAAACTAGAGCAGGAATTTGACCCTAGATCCCATATCGGACTTAGAGGACTGAAGCCCCAGTCATTCTAGTTCACCTAAACAACCCAGCATCTGTGACTGTTCCTGCAGGGTTCTCTGTTCTCTCATCTGAGTGTCTATCATGACCTATCAAATACTGACCCCTTGGGTGTTCTCAGCCATCTAGGAGGCAGAGGTGACAGAATGAGTGTCTCCACCTGTCCTATGCAATCAGGAGCCATAGGGCAAGAGAAGCCCTGAAGTAAGGGACTGGGAAAATGTAGAGAAAACCTGACATCATTTCTTAGCTAATTTGTCCTTCTTGTTGAACCACCTACAAAGGATGTTGCCTCATACTGCTTGCTTCTGGGCTAAAGTCAAAGGGCTTTTTCTCTGACAAATACACTGTAAGAATTATGGATTTATCTGTTGTACCATTTATATAAGCAGGGTTAATCATGCCAGTGTTGTAATGCAACAAGAAAATAGCTGGTTGAGTTGAATTTTTAAAAATTCGAGAAGTCTAAGTTCACAAATAGCAATATGGAACATAAATGGTCTAGTGGGGCTTAGGTGCTAAAGTGTACCAAGGTCTGGAAGCCAAGAAACCATTATGGCAGCAGGAAGCCTATTTGCCTCTAGGAATCAAAGCATATTAAGATGAAATAAACTATAGTCTCTTAGAGAAACAGCAGTGCATAATAGTATGGAGGAAGTCTTTGTAGGCAGACAGATCTAGGTTTGGGTCTGGACTCTGCTATTTGCTGTCTGTTGATCTTGAGCTGATATCTTTGCCTTTTGGAGTCTTAGTATCTTTGTTGGTAAAATGAGGATAATAATAGTGCCAACCTCACAGGGATATTGTATAAGTTAATGGACATGAAGTTCTTGAGATGTATCCAGTGAACAGTAAGCATTGAATAAATGCTAGCCATTATTTCAAACTATTATCTCAAGAGATTATTATGAGGATTAGATTAGACAATATATGTTAAGCATATGGCAGAAGACTTGGAATATATTAGGTGCTAGATAAATGAGAGTTGTTATCATCTATATCAAGGAAATGCAAGGTAGTCACTAAAGATGATACCGAACACTATTTTATAACACAGAAGGGTGTCAATATATACCGTTAAAAGGCAAATGTAGGCTATAAAACGTTGTGCATGAAATCTCATTTTTTGCAAATAAATAAATTGTGTACATATCTCATTTTTTGCAAATAAATAAATTAATCGTGTACATATTCTTGTGTACATATCTTAAGAAGGAGATTAGAAGGATATATACCCCCAAGGGAGATCATACAATTTAAGGATTAAAAATCACAGACTATGAAGCAAAATCTCCTGTCTTTTAGTCCCTGTGTCATCATTTATTAGCTGCATGGCCTGAGACAAGTTCCTTGATATCCTGATGTCTCAGCTTCCTCCTGTGTTAAGAGGGAATAGTAATAGTGTCTACTTCATAGGATTATTATTATTTTTTTTGAGTTGAGGTCTCACTGTTGCTCATGCTGCAGTGCAGGGATATAATCATGGCTTTGTCCTGGGCCAAGTGATTCCTTCACTTCAGTCTCCCGAATAGTTGGGACTACAGGTACAGGCTACCATGCCAGGCTAATTTTTGACTCTTTTGCAAAGATGAGGTCTTACAATATTGCCCAGACTGGTTTCAAACTCCTAGGCTCAAGCAATCCTCCCACCTTGGCTTCCCAAAGTGCTGGGATTATAGGTGTCAGCCAGGATTGTTGATCATTTTAAGGTGTTAATACATACAGAAAAAAATTTATTCCTTGGCACAATAAACACAATCTATATGTTTGAAGATGTGTGTGTGTGTGTGTGTGTGTGTGTGTGTGTGTGTGTGTTGTCAGGTTTCTTGAATTTTTTTTCTTTTCCATTTTCTTTTTTTTAAAGTAGGATTTATTGAGAGGACAGAAAAAGTCCCACAGCAGGAGGGAACCTCAGGGGGTTGCCCTTCTTTTCCATTTTCTAAACTGAAAAAGTTTTTATTTAAGGACTGGAAAATCAATCAACTGAAATTAGTTGAAGCAGTATTTCTAAATCTTTTTTCACTGTTCTTCCCTAAAGAATATTTGTAGACATTTTTAAAAATTATACCTGCTTCATAAATTTTATTACCACAGGTATACTGTATATCCATTTGTAGTCTTTTGGGGGAGAAATTAGGAAATATGGTTTATTTAGAAAATAAATTAGAGAGAGATTGAGAGAGAGAGAAAGATTTACCTTCCCAAGGTAGGCTTGGGGGCCAAAGCTAGGAAACAAACATGGCAGTCATAGCTCAAAGAGCCACATGGACACACCAAAGTTTAAAAAAGCAGTGGCCCATTTGCAGTCTTAAAGAGAATCAGAATATACTACTCCAAACTATGCCACATTGGTATAAAGATTACTATTATTATTATTATTATTATTATTATTTGAGTTGGTGTCTCACTCAGGCTGGAATACAGTGGCATGATCACAGCTCCCATCACTTTCTTGAACTCCTGGGCTCAAGTAATCCTCCTACCTCATTCTCTTGAGTAGCTGGGACTACAAGCACACATGCCACCACACCTGGCTAATGCTTTATTTTTTTGTAGAGATGCGGTCTCACTATGTTGCCCAGGTTGGTCTCAACCTTCTAGGCTCAAGTAATCCTCCCACCTCGGCCTTCTGAAGTGTTGCCTAAAGATTTTTGTAAGCTGACATTTGAGAGTCAACAGATTCAGAAAAAAAAGGAAAAAGAAATAAAACATCTTGAAGTGTCCCTTTTCTGACCGAATGCAGAAACTTCTAGGAAGTAAGATCACCATAACTCTTCCTCAGGGCAGATCTACTCCCAGAAGAGAGAAAACAAGTAAGACTTACCCTCAAGACTTCTCTCTAGGGGAAATTTATGACCCTGAAGGAGATAAAAAGACCACTTATGCCTGTATAGATACAATTTTCACAATTTTTTAACACTCGTTTGTTCTCCTAAAAGCCCGTTTATCTTTCCAAAGTCTTTTGTTTCCTTTAAGTGCCTTTCTCCTATCACCTGTTAAGATAGTGTATAAGCCCCAGATTGTAACCTCACCTTTGAGTAACTCATTACTGAGCAGGTTGCATGTTGCATGAGTAAATAAACTGTAATATATATATTTTTTCTCCTGCTAGTCTGTCTTTTGTTAGTTTAATTCACAGGCCTTGGTGACTGACCATAAGAGGGCAGAAGAAAGGTTATTTTTCCCCCTCTCCCTTATATTCTGTATTGCTATCTGTGCTATATTCATAAAGATAATATGACTTCAACTTCTTTTCTCCCCTCAAGAACCAATTTCACTTTCTAAGGGAGCAATTCCACCCCCAATGAGAATGTATAAGCTAAAATAAGAGAAACAACCAAGTACTGATGGTCAAGAAAGAAAGATGTAGTGGCTAGGAAATTTAATAGGTCAAATCATGATACCAGCAATTCAGACAGATGAACGAATCTGTTGACATTTCATGGGTTATTTATCACAAGGATTCTTTTAGGTTTTATGCCTGGAAGAGAAATGAGCAGAATGAGAAATACATAGAATACACCATGAAATTAAGTGTTGCATAAGTGCTAAACCATCAAATGACTTTTTCAAATTTAAACCTTATAAGGCCAATATTTTTATTTTATGAACTGACACTATTTCCCTCTCCGATATTATAAGTTTTTTTATTTACTGGGAAATCCAAAGTTGATTTCAATTTGTCAAGATTTTTTTAGGTCATGGAAAATTTAAAGTAAATTAAACTGGTGACCAGGCCAGAAGAGTCACTGAGCAGACAAAAACCAGCCAGTCCTCATAAGTGACTTTAACTTTGCTAGATTTGCAAGCATAAGAAAAACTTAACTTGGGCTATTTCCTGTAAATGTATATTTTTTAAAAAATGAAACTTAAGGCTAACCAATCAGAAGCTTCCAACTAAATTACACAATTAAGAACTATCCAGCAAATAGACCAAATAAGACAAGTGTATAACTGTAACCAATTAAATATCTTCTTTGCTTTACTTCTATGTTTGTCTCATAAAAGCCTTCCCCTTGCATTTCTTCCAAGGAACCCCCAACCCACTTCTGGTTTGGTGTTACTCAATTTATGAATTTCTGTTTGCTCAAATAAACTCTTTATTGTGACAATGTCTACTGTTTAAAAAGAGTGAAAACCCTGTATTAAAGAAATAATTATTATTGCAATTTGGCCTCTGATCCCTATACCTAATTTTAAGTTAACAAACAAAATTAAAAAACTTTCACAGCAAAAGAATATAGAAAGAGACATAGTGGTTCATTGCATAAAACACAAAAACATAAACATTCTAGTTAACTGGCTGGGTATGATGGCTCATAACTGTAGTCACAGCGCTTTGGGAGGCCGAAGCAGGAGGATTGTTTGAGCCCAGCAGTTTGAGACCAGCCTGGGCAACATTGTGAGATCTCATCTCAACAACAAAAAAATTGGCTGTAGTCTCAGTTACTCAGGAGGTTGAAGTGGAAGGATTGCTTGAGCCCAGAATATTGAGGCTGTGGTGAGCCATGATCATGCCACTGCACTCCAGCCTGGGTGACAGAGTGAGACCTCGACACAAAAAACAAATAAACAAAAAACCCATTCTGGTTAGCAAAAGTACTTATTCGATTAAATAGAAATTGACAACATAAAAGATGTTAAATAAAAAGAAAAAGTCCCTGTGTTATTCAGAGAATAACTCTATATAATCAAGTACTTTATATAGGTTGTAGAAGGAAAAGTAAAGCTTTAATAAGGTGCCCAAACTTTCGATTCTTTCACTGAGGATTATAAATCTATATGTTAATGTCCCTTAAAATCTTAATTTGTAGTGCAACTCTTATTCTAAAACTCCAGAGCCGCCAGGAGCTCATGTCTGTAATTCTAGCACTTTGGGAGGTGAAAACATGAGGATTGCCTGAGCTCAGCGATTTGAGACCAGCCTGAGCAACAGAGCAAGACCTTGTCTCTACAATAAATCAAAAAGTTAGCTGGGCATGTTGGTGCATGCCAGTGGTTCTAGTCATTTGGAAGGCTGAGGCGGAAGGATCACTTGAACCCGGCAGATCAAGGCTGGGGTGGCCATGAGTGTACCACTGCATTTCAGCCTGGGCAACAGAGTGAGACTCTGATTCAAAATATTTAAATAAATAAATAATTATTTATTTAAATTATTTAATCCAGAACCATATAACAAGCTTTCTATTGAAATCTCTACTTAGATGTGTTACAAACATGTCCCTTATGTAAAATTTGTGCAAGACCCACCTGGTCATCTCTCCCCAGCCCCTCCCTAACCTTGCTCTTTGCATTTCTGTGAAAAATATAAAAATCTAACAAATTTCCTAAGCCAGACAATGCATATCATCCTTGTTCTGCCATTTCCCATGAGTCCTATATAAGATAGAGGCTTCCTGTTATTTCTAACTTCCAAATGTCCCCAGAGCACTGAAGCCAGGGTCTAGTGAAAAAAACAACACTAATAGTTTAAACAGAAATAATTTAATATCAGGAATTGGTTAAGTAGGTATGGAAGGACTGAAAAGTAAAGGGAGAATACTTTGGTAACACAGAGCTAGAATGGCAGGGACAGTGGCCACCCCTTGGATTGAGGGGAAAAGAGTGAGGTTGGAGTTATTAGGATTGAGGGGAAAAGAGTGAGGTTGGAGTTATTAGGATTTAGGATCTTGGGAGAAGGGCCTTGAAATTCTGGGACCCAAGTCTTGAAGAAGGGCCACTTCCTGGCAGCTGCTGATAACTCAGAATCTCAGGGAAGGAGTTGCATGAAATTGGGTTGGGGAAGAAAAATAGTGGTGCTGGACCCTCTGAAAGGTTTGAATAGGCTGGCTCTGGGAATGTGGAAAATAAGCTGAACCAATGGCTGCTTCTGGGATGAAGCGCTATTGTGTGGGATGATGCAGATGGGTTTGCAAGTATGTAGAGATGAGCAGGTCTCTCTCTCCCCACTTAACTTTGTAATCTCCCTTGAGTGCTGCTTATTGGAAGAGACCACATTTCCCAAAAAGGTGATATATATATAAAGAGACCCTAGAAATGTGCAAGGAGCCAAGAAACCAAAGAACAAGACAGACAAATTCAGTTTGTCAGTAAAGGGTGATTTATTTGGGAACTTATAGACAAAGCTTGGTCTTGGTGGCAACAAGACAGACAGGTGCAGGTCTCCACACTGTTACTCCCCAGATGCAGGACTCACATACCATAGGTAAAGGAGTCTGTGTTCCAGCAAGACAATGAAAGGCAACTCTCCAGAACAGGCAAGACTGCCAGGTGCATCACAGCCTATAATTTGTGGGGTGATATCAAGGTTGCTTTGATCTGAAGGCAGGATTTACAGTGAGTACATGTTCTTACACTATAACAGTAAATGGAATGGGAATCAGGAGGCATTTATGGGACTGGGGTTAAACAGAAGTCAACATGGCAGACTAGCATACAAGATGAAGTCACTTTTGTCTCTACAGACCAGTAGGGGGGATAAAATGTCACCCACAGGGTGCCAGAGACAACATTGCAGAAACCAATATAGAAAAGTGTATTTGATGATGGGAGTTCATAGACCTATAATTCATGGTCAGCAAAGTCTGTTATTTCTGCCTCCTGCTCTAGAATTCATTCTCTTCTTTCTGTCCCCTCTGTCTGCTCTCCTGCTTCAGGTTACCATCATCTCTCAGTTGACCAAATTCAGTAGCCTCCTGATCTTGCTGTTTCTTCTCTTTGCTGTCTGAAATCTACTCTCCACACAACAGCCAGAGTGAGCTTTATTATACAAATGAACTTCTGATGACAACATCCCTTTACTTGAATCCTTCTAATGGGGGCCAATGTTGGACAATGCCAGACAATATTAAAGTACCAAGATGTCGAAGTAACACTGCGCTTCTGTGAACCACACTCCCTTATTATATTCTACTGAACCCATCTTGGGGAAAGTCTTTGGGATACGCCTTACAGGAGCCTTTTTTTCCCCTCACAGGCAGTAGGGTGCTGGTCAGCTGAGGTTGGCCACATCTACAGCCAGGATCAAAGGATGCCTCTTATTTTAAGTCCTCCATGTCTGATTCAGACATTATTTCTTGACAGAAGACATTTATGTGTGAAAGTTGCTTTCTGGAACTCCTTTTTCTTTATCTGTCTTTGTAATTACAGGCTCAATTTGTCAGAGGAAGAACTCTGAACACCTTTTAAAACGTATCTGTTTATTATGACTCATTCTGACAGCCTTTCATTCTACTGTGACTTATCAAGTCCTCTTCCTTCAGCTGTCATCCTTCTTTTGGCTTGGAATGAAGTGTCTCTACCTTAGCACTATTCTGGGTCAGGTAATTCTTTGCTGTGAGAGGCTGTTCTATACACTGTAGGATGTTTAGAGCATCCCTGGTCTCTGCCTACCACGTGCCAGTACCATGTTCCCACTCCTACTTGCGACCACCAGAAAAGTCTTCAGACATTGCCAAATCGTTTTACTTTTCAGTTAAACAACAATTTCAGTTAAACACCACATGATTCTTTAGTATAAGTATGCCCATGCAATACTTCAGAAATTTACCTGAGCGTCCTTTTTATTTGCTAGATCTGGCAGTCCACTTGGGGCCAAGATCACCCCTAATGGAGACCCAATGGTCTAGAGTTAAATCCTAGGGTTAAAACCAATTGCAATGAGCCAATTATTTTGTTTGCTTGTTTTGAATTGAAGTCTCACTCTGTCACCCAGGCTGGAGTGCAGTGGCACGCTCATGGCCACCGCAGCCTTGACCTGCTGGGCTCAAGTGATCCTTCTGCCTCAGCCATCCAAGTAGCTGGAATTACAGGCACGTGCCACCATATCCGGCTAATTTTTTGATTTATTATAGAGATGAGGTCTCATCAAGTTGCCCAGGCTTGTCTCGAACCCATGGGCTCAGGTAATCCTCTTACCTAGGCCTTCCAAAGTGCTGGGATTATAGGTGTGAGCCACTGGGCCCAGTCTGTTTGTTTTTAAATTGGTTTGTTTTTTTGAGCCAATCCTATCTTGATTGCAATGATAACAAGTATTACTCCTTTAGCACCAGATGCCATCAAGAAAGAGATGCAGAATCCAATGAGATGACTCTGGTCTTGATAGAAAATTAAAGAAAACATTTAGCTCAGTCAGGGAGGAAGAGCTTGGAGAAGAAAGCTAGCAGCAACTTTAGCAGAATGGCAGCGAGTGAAGAGTTCTATTCTCACCAATTAGTTAAAAGAAGTTACAAAAGAGGTTATCCAGGGGTTACAAAATATTTGCATGAGAGAGTGAAGTACCCTATGGAAATAACATTAATGCTTTTCTAAGTCATGGGAAGATACTTAGATGTCTGAAGAGACTAAAGAAATGCAAAATCAAACCAAGTCAAAGAGGAAGTCAGCAGCAACCTTAGACTTCCTTCTCCTCTGACAGAAGAATTAGTTAATTCCTTTTTTTTTTTTTTTTTTTTTAGTCTATGTCTTACTCTGTTGCCCAGGCTGAAGTGCAGTGGCACATTCATGGTCACTGTAGCCTCTACCTATTGGTTTCAGGCGATTCTTTTGCCTCAGCTTTCCAAGTATTTGGAACTGCAGGCGCGCGCCACCATGCCTGGCTAATTTTTTGGCTTATTGTAGAGGTCTCGCAGTGTTGCCCAGGTTGATCTTGAACCCCGGATTCAGACAATCCTCTCACTTCCACCTCCCAAAGTGCTGGGATTATAGGCGTGAGCCACCGCGCCCAGCTAGAGTTAGCTAATTCTCAAACTCCAGGGAGGTGGGCCTTACTGCAAACTCCATAGTAGAGTATGCAACCCTTGTTATAATAATTATAAAAATAATTCAGTATGCCTATCAGCAGAGTAGCAAGAATTTCTTGTATGTATAGGTACAAGCTGTGGATCCTGGCCCCTAATCTCTGGTCACTAAAGAACCTTGTAACTGTTTAAATCGGGAATAATCACATCAGTTTTCATGGACTGGTTAAACTGTTTCTTCCATGGGTGTGTGTGGGTAGGTGTTTTCATTCTGGGGAAGTTTGACATGATTGTGTTAAGTTCAGAGAAAATGTATGAATAATTGGTATTATATGTAGTATGTAAAATGCTTACAATGTTTAAGAGATTTGTTATATTAGCATATTTGACTAAATTAATTGGTGAGTCAATTAAAAGTGTGCAATAGAGTAATTGACTTTAGAAGTGATTTTTAAATTTCTTTGATATATATTTGTATATAATTTTTGTGGAAATGAGGTATTGCTGTATTGCCCAGGCTGGTCTCAAACTCCTGGCCTCAAGGTGATCCTTCTGCCTCAGTTTCCCAAAATGCTGAATTACAGGCATGAGCCACTGTGCCCAGCCTTGATTTTCAAGTTGAATGTTATACAGTAATTTGGCCAAATTTGCACGTAGTGTTGCAATAGTTACGACAACTTAAAATGTTTATATTAGTAAATTTAATTCTGCTTAAATAGCTGGAAAAGTGTTTCTTGTGCAGCTGGGAATGTTGAAGATGGTTTTTCAAGCCCTTTGCGAGACACGTTTGGTTCTCACAGTGAGGTTGTGTTGGTCTCTAAGCCTTTCTCAATGGCCACTGAAAACCAGATTTTGATTAGGAAATGTCCGAAACACAGTACCTTGGTTTCAACCCTGAGTCCTTCCTACCAGTGTAAGCACTTTCCTTCCGGTTCTTAACACTGCTTCCTTCTTTCCTGCATGTTACCACTGGCAGAGCAAATATGACTCAGAAACCGGCTCCTCAGGGTTGTAACATTAGATGATACTCTGCTTGGGTCATTACACGGTAAACCAATGCCTTTGTTTGACTGGGCTGGGCTCTGGAGAAGGTGTGTTGCTCCTGAGTGCTGGAGAAGCACTCACAGGTATTTGCTGGAAAACCACTCACAGGGCTTGCTACCGGCTTGGGCTTCCGGGGACCTTTCTCTCAGCGAGGAAGGATTTTGATATTAATCAGAAATATCTCCAGAAGATTCAAAAAGCCACAGAGGTGAAATAAGCCTGTGAAGGACCAGCATGGGAATCCTATACTCTGAGGTACGTCACCTTTCTGAAAGCAGGGCTCCAAAGGTGTTAACAATTGTTCACGCTTTTCAGATGTCATTTTCTATTCCTGTTAGCTTGTTTCTCTTTCTTCTGTTTAACTTTCTGGGTGAGCATAAGCCAGAAAAAATATAGTCTTTTTTAAAAATGTGCTAGTCTTTTTGATATTTTTAATATTTAAGACAAATTATTTTGCACTTCTCAAATGTTAGCTGGAACTTAGTTGACATTGACATGATACACATTTCATAATGTCCAGGTGTTTGAGGGAGTCATTTGGATCTTGCAAAATCGAGTTTGAGTTGTGCTTGTCTCGGGATACTCAGAGAAAAAGAGACAATTATACCTACTTGGATTATCTAGTCTAAAGATTGTCTATTAGTTTAAAAGCCTCAAAGTTTGGCTGGTTCTTCTGTGGAATCACAGGGACACAGCAACACTTTTCAGCCTGGTATTTGAAAGGAAATTAATCTCTAGTGATTATTAGTAAAGGCTATCTCTGTGTAGAAGAGGGATAATAGCAACGTATTTTTGATATTTTAAGTATTTTCTTTTCACATCTGATCGATACAAAAGTACTCTTTCCTGTATTGAAAGTAACTTATTGACTGGGCGCGGTGGCTCAAGCCTGTAATCTTAGCACTTTGATAGGCCGAGGTGAGAGGATTGCCTGAGCTCAGGGGTTCGAGACCAACCTGGGCAACTTGGTAAGACCTTGTAGCTACAATAAATAGGAAAAAAATAAAAGAAAAGAAGAAAGTAACTTATTAAGGATCAGATTGATTTTTAATAATGTTTCAAAGGCGTACAAGAGAGTAATGTTTAAACAAGAGTACAAGAGGTGTGATGATGTTATTATTCATAATTTGCTCCCTCTCCTCTCTGACACAATTAACTGGTTAGTCTGCATTTCACTGCAGATGTTCAAGGGAATCTCTTTGGATGATTTTGATCTTCTAATACCAAAGGCAATTTTTTTGCAGTTATTTCTAATAGTGTGTGTGTGTGTATGTGTGTGTGTGTGAGAGAGAGAGAGAGAGAGAGATTATCTTTCTGTAGTAAATGTACTGATGTACTGTTTGATTGGTTTGTAATTCTAGGTATGGTTGGTTCAGCGATTTTAGTCTCATAAAGAGATTATATATGTAAAAATGACAAAACATACCATCTTCTAAAATGCTACTCTGATAATTCTCAAACTTTAGGTTGTCCAAGGTTTGTCAGGGAGAAGACCTTGTTGAAAATGCAGTTTCAAGTCCCCCTGCCGAGAGTCTGTTTCACTCAGTCTGTGGTAGGGTCCAGAAACATACTTTTTAAGAGGAGCAGGTGACTCTGCTCGGTTTACCACCATCCTGAGAGACATACTACTCCAGGCTAGTGCTTTTCAAATTTTAATGTGCATGCAGATCACCTGAAGGTCTTGTTCAAATGTAGATTCTTGGTCTGTAGACCTGGTAGGAGCCTAAGAGTATGCATTTTGCTTTTTCAGGTTGCATGTAGCACTTACATGTGAATTGAAAAAAACAAAAAGCCTCGTGTCAGTCAGTCTATTCTGGTGTAGATAGTCTGGGGTGGAAACTTTCACCTATAATTTTAAAGAGTTTGAGAAGCTCTGAAGAAATCTCTCAAATGTTTAAACACAACTTGCTCATCTGTTATGTACCAGTTGCTTTGTTGTTTGTTAAGTATAAGACCATGGACCCCCGATTAAGGAGAGAAAAAGGGCTGAAACACCCCTAGTTCTATGTTGCTTTGGAGCATCTATTAAATGTAAAAACAACAAAAAAATAAAAAACCTTTTTAATAAAGTTCTACCTCCTACCCTGAGTGTAGGAAGCTCCTTTTGGGGGACAAAGGCTGATCATCTTTCCTTAGAACCTTGCTAATAGTTATTCAAGATATATTTTTAAGAAAAAACAGGAGAATAAGGGTGCATCCCAAAGCAAGTCTTAAAATCTGCACTGGAGGAATGGTTTAGAGCTCAGTGAGAGGGTTGGGCATGGTGGTTCAGGCCTATAATCCCGGTACTTTGGGAGGCAGTGACGAGAGGATTGCTTGAGCCCAGGGGTTTGAGACCAGCGTGGGCAACTTGGCAAGACCTCGTCTCTACTATAAATCAAAAAATTAGCCAGCTGTGGTGGCACTTGCCTGTGGTTCCAGCTACTTGGAAGGCTGAGGTGGAAGGATTACCTGGGCCCAGTAGGTGGGCTCATGCAGTGGCCATGAGCATGCTACTGTACCCCAGCCTGGGCAACAGTGAGATTCCAACTCAAAAAAAAAAAAAATAAAAGCTCAGTGAGAGGCACTAATTTTGGAATAATTAACTCCAACAACAATATAAGTTGGACATTTAAACGAGGCTGATTCATTTACAATCTTATCAAAGATATTTGTTCATAACATTCATGAAAATAATATTTACTTAGGGCTTGTTAGATACTGGGCCCTGCTTTAAGCACTTTCTGTGTATTTAATACAAAAACTTTATGAGTCATTCTTATTATCCTTATTTTTACAAAGGAAGAAACTGAGGCAAAGAGAGTAACTTGCCCAGAGTTAAGCAACTGAAAAGTATTTATAGGTTGGAGACCAGAGGTTGGGATATGAGCCTGTGTTTGCACACTCAGGGAAATTCTTATATTACTGTCAAACTACTGCATTTTTTTGTTAGTTTGTTTTGTTTTTACCATTTGTTGCTCTTAACCACTCTGCTGTTCTGCCAGTACTCTTTATCACAAGGATAGAGCCTTTCTTTCTTTATGAAAAGAATGGGTAAACTAAGCCCAGGTTCCAGTGAGGCACATTCTATTCCTATCTTACAGAGAAGAATTTTTGTGAGTACTACAAAAATTGGAAAGAAGGAAGATGTTGAGAACTTAATTCAAAGAGCTCAGGAGTTCCACAGAATCTTTTGTAAACTCTTAACCTTGTCAGCATGGACTTGGGCCCTAAAAGGAATTTCTTGAAAATCGTATCATAGTGATATATCCCTTTAAATGTTGGGAAGGTCTGATGACAAGGCTAACTCTGAGTAGAGGGTTGTGCACACACACATACACACACACACACACACACACACACACACACACACACCCATATACACACACACTCACACTTAATATTAATCCTTTGGGAATGGATCTATCTTCCAGATAAGCTGATATATAGAAAAAGGAAATATGGTTCAAAGAAGAGAAGAATTGTTTTTGAAATATACAGTGTCCGGAGAGAACAACTTAGGTTGAGCAAGGCTTGTTGGGAAAGCTAGTGCCGTTGAGGGCGAACCCAGAGAATACAGGATTAGAGATGTGACTGAACTGAAAGTCACTGGCTGGAAGTCAAGAAAACCTAGACTTTAGTCCTTGTTATGCCAGGAACTCTGTGGGACATGCGAGGAAGTAATTTAACCTCTCTGGGTCACAGTCTTTGTATCTATAAAACAAGAGAGTCGAATGAGATTTGATTCTGCCCTTAAAATTGTGTCATTCTGTTATATGAGAAAAAGAAAGGCAAAGACAATGGAAAAAAACTGCATCCTCACAATCTTCTCAGCTTTCTCTGTCTATCTGGTTTACCTATTGAACCCATAGCAAGTTTTTGGTATTCTATAATATATATGAGCAGAGGATCAGCTGTTTCCATCCCAATTGGTTTCTTAATTCTTTCCTTGTGTATATTTTGAGTAGTTTTAGAAATTATATTGTGCTGTCACAACATTTCAGAAAAAAGTGGTAACTTTAATGTATGAAAATAAATCAAGACTGAAAATTTGTATACATTTATTCATTCATTAGTTCATCTATTTGTTTAATCAACAATATTTATTGAGCATATACTATATTCCGGTTCTTGATATATACAGGTTGGGCATCGCTAACCTGAAAATTCACATCTAAATATTTCAAAACCCAAATTTTTTTGAGTGTCAACCTGACACTAGTAGAAAATTCTGTATTTGACCTCATGTGACAGACAATATGCAGGCACAAAATATACAGTTTATTCAGCATCCCAAGAGAAAAAATGGCCTCCCAGCCCTCTTCAGCTGCAATGTATCTTTTCCATGCACACCCAGATTTCCCCATGCAAGCATGCCCAGAAAGGGTAATAAAATGGCATGTGTGCAAGACAAGCCAACTGCAGATTCCCCATGATGTCATAAATTTAAGAAAAGACATGGGCCTGGTGCGGTGGCTCAAGCCCGTAATTCCAGCACTTTGGGAGGCTGAGGTGAAGAAGTTGTCTGAGCCCACGGGTTCAAGAACAGCCTGGGTAACATGGCGAGAACACATCTCTACAATAAATAAAAAAATTTAGCCGGGTGTGGTCGTGCACTCCTACAGTTCTGGCTACTTGGAAGGCTTGAGGCGGAAAGATCACCTGAGACCAGCAGGTTGACACTGGGGTGGCCATGAGCGTGCCACTGCACTTCAACCTGGGTGACAGAGTGAGACTCCAATTCAAAAAGAAAAGAAAAGACATAGCATTACATGTTTAATTATTTGTTGTGATGAATCATCTGCTGATCATGAAGCAGCAGAAAAATTTGTTGATGGATTTGTCAAGGTCGTTGCTGATAAAAATCTGATGCCAGAACAAGCATATAATGCCAATGAAGCATTACTGTTTTGGCATTGTTGCCCCAGAAAGACACTGACTACAACTGACGAGACAGCCCCTACAGAAATTAGAGATACCAAGAAAGAAAAACTGCATTGAGATGTGCTAACGTCGTAGGCACACATACGTGTAAACTTGTGGTAGGCTAAAACTTGCATCCTTACTGTTTTCAAGAGGTATAGATCATCAGGGACATCTTTTCTGACTGTTTTCACAAATATTTTGTACCAGTGGCTCTTACTACAAGGAAGCTGGACTGGATGATTGTAAGATTTTGTTACTCCTTGACAACTGTTCTGCTTATCCTCCAGTTGAAATTCTCATACAAAATAATACTTATGCCCATGTACTTTTCCCTAAATGTTTTCCATTAATTTCATTATTTTAGACATATAAAAAGGGCATCCTCAGATCAATGAAGAGTAAATATTGAAACTCTTTTTCTTTCTTTCTTTCTTTCTTTCTTTCTTTCTTTCTTTCTTTCTTTCTTTCTTTCTTTCTTTCTTTCTTTCTTTCACCATAGTCTCATTCTGTCACCTAGGTTGGAGTGAAGGGGTTCACTCACGGCCACTGTAGCCTTGACCTGCTGGGCTCAGGTTATCCTTCTACCTCAGCCTTCCAAGTAGCTGGAACTACAGGCATGCTCCACCACGCCTGGCTAATTTTTCAATTTACTGTAGAGACGAGGTCTTTCTAAGTTGCCCAGGCTGATCCCGAACCCCTGGACTCAGGCAATCCTCTCACCTCTGCCTCCCAAAGTGCTGGGATTACAGGTGTGAGCCTGGCTAGAAACAGTTTCTTGAATAGCATGTTGGCAGCAGTGAATAGGAATGAATGGGTAGCATGAAGGATGTTGTATATTCTGTTGCCAACGCTTGTAACACAGTGACTAAAGACACCGTTCTGCGTGCCTGGCACAAACTCTGGCCTGCAACTACCTTCCGAGAGCATGATAAACAAGTGTGGTGATGAAGCATCTGCTGATCATGAAACAGCAGAGAAATTCATTGACAAGTTTGCCAAGGTCATCACTGATGAGAATCTAATGCCATGACAAGTGGCCACATCACTGTTTGGGTATTTTTGCCCCAGAAAGACACTGACTATAGGTGATGAAACAGCCCTATGGGAATTAACAAATGTAAAGAATTCTGTATATTAAGTGATTTTTTTTTTTTTGAGTTGGAGTCTCACTCTGTCGCCCAGACTGGAGTGCAGTG